>NC_091992.1:87226462-87378068 GCF_044704955.1 Pristiophorus japonicus
ACAATGAAGAAAATGGGTGTGTTAATTTTTCATATCGTGCAGCTACTTGCAAAACAAATGTTTATTGATTGACTAATAGAGGGAACAAATGGAACAATTCCCGATCATTATTTATTAGCCCCATAAGGTTTACTCTATACAGAAGAACTGTACCACTTTCATTGTACAATTGTCCTCCCCTTTAATTTGTTTTCTTCAGTTTGCTGTGGGTACTTCAGAAATCCTATGGGTAACAGTTCAGAGAGTCTGCACGATTCTTGAATGCCCTGTCAGACTGGAGGACAAACCTAGTGTTTATGATGTTTGACAAATATATGTAATTGAGAGAGATTGGCCCTGACCTGTCGACATTCCCCGAGACCTGTCGACATCCCCCGAGACTGGTCGGTCACCGAGACTGGTCGACAATCACCGAGACCCGTCGGTCACCGAGACCCGTCGATGGCAATCACCGAGACCTGTATTAAGTGCCATGCCTGGGACTGACTTACCTGACAACCTGAGATGGGCGTCTTTTCTAATCTATTCTGAGACCCCATGTCATTTTAGTGAAGCAGAGGGAGAACGCTGCGAGACTGAGTGACTGCAAGCTCAGTCGCCGGTTCCGAGAAAAGACTAGAGCCTTTTCCCAGTTCAACAGGGAGACAGAAGTTGGTAGTGTGCAGATGTTCCTTGTTCCCAGTTTTCTAATTCCTTGCCATCTCTTTTTTTGTGTGTGTGCAGGAAGAACAGGCCAACATGAATCTGGCCAAGTACAGAAAGACGGTCCACGAGTTAGACGATGCGGAGGAGCGCGCCGACATTGCCGAGGGGGCTCTGGCCAAAATACGCACCAAGAACCGAGCCAGCTTCGGGAAAGGCTACTCCTCGGTAAAGGTTTCCACTGACTCCTTTCATCCCTTGCAGGGACCGTTTGTGTGGCGATTGTCTCTGTGTGTCTGCTGGTGTTGTGGCCACACTTAGTGCTGCCGCTGGTGGTCGATCCATGCAAATCAGCAGCATCTTTGGCTGGCTACAAAACTAGTCCCCACACATCTAAAGAAAGAAAGACTTGCATTTATACAGCACCTTTCGTGACCTCAGGGTGTCCCAAAGCGCTTTACTGCCAATGAAGTACTTTGATGAAGTATGGTCAGTGTTGTAATGTAGGAAACGCCGCAGCCAATCTGCGCACAGCAAGCTCCCACAAACGTCACTGACCATTGTTTTTAGCGATGTTGGTTTTTGGGATAAATATTTGCCAGGACACCGGGGAGAACTCCCCTGCTCTCCTTTGAATAGTGCCATAGGATCTTTTACATCCATCTGAGAGGGCAGAAGGGGCCTCGGTTTAAAGCCTGATCCAAAAGATGGCACCTCCGACAGTGCGGCGCTCCCTCACTAACAGTTTACCATTGGTGGGTCACTGTTAGCACTCACCTGTAAACTAGTTCAGATTAAAAAGGTATAACCTGAAAACAGTCTACAGTACAAAGTCGTCCATCATATTTAATGTAGCCGTGCATTATTTTTATATCTTCCTGCTGTTAATTTAGGAATTTATTGTAGATATTACATTGCTGTGCACTTTTCTAATGTCTTTACAATTTGTGCTGATCGAGGTGCGAGCTGTTGGTGCTGGGAATTTGGAAGACGATGTCTGCATCAAGTGTGGGCCGATCTGGATAGTATGATTAGCTGGAAGGCCGAGCTTACTCTACTCTGCCCCGCCTCAGGTCTGAACCAGGGTGACAGTTTTGTATTTCCACCTCCCGGTGAGATTATAAGCTTAGTGTAAGTTCAGGCTGAATTATTCCTGTGGGGCTCTAGAAACTAGAATGAGACTGTCCAAACTCAATTCAAATAGCACAGCCAGATTGTCAGCTGGCTCAGGTTGAGCTCGCGTCCAAGAGCTGAAAAGTCCATATCCAATCCACAACACCAGCCTGTCCCTCTGCCAGTGGCTGTTAGAGAACACTAAAGAGCGGGTCAACAACAACAACTTGCATTGATATAGCACCTTTTAATGTAGTAAAACGTCCCAAGGTGCTTCACAGGGGTGTTATCAGACAAAGAATTAACACCGAGTCAAAGAGGCAGTTATTAGGACAGGTGGCCTAAAGCTTGGTCAAAGAATAGGTTTTAAGGAGGAGAGAGAGGTAGAGTGGTTTAGGGAGTGAATTCCCAGAGCTTGGGGCCTAAACAGATGAAGGTACGCCCAACAGTGGTGGAGCAAAGGAAGTCAGAGATACACAAGAGGCCAGAATTGGAGGAGCGCAGAGTTCTCGGAGGTTTGTAGGGCTGGAGGAGGTTTCAGATATAGCCCAGAATGGTCATCACGCTCTGATATCCTCGCTAGCCCAGAATGGTCATCACGCTCTGGTACCCTCGCTCACAGTGTTGAGGAAAGCCATTTTTCGAACCTTTCAATGAAGCCACAGCTGAGATCTGGTGCTTTTTTAATGGCCCAATATCTGCTACAATCTCACGCTGGTATTTATGCACCATATTACCAACTATTAAAAAATTTTTTGACAACTTTCATTTCGCTCAGGAATCACATCAGGTATGTATGTTGGGTTTTCAATGACTATTACTTTGAATAGGTGACAGCTGCAAAAATGGTATAAAAGCTACCATTTCACAGCTGTTCACTTTCCAATATTAGAAGCTGGAGCCTTCAGGATTTGGAATACACATTTCAGCTTTCGGAAGGTTGGAAGTGTTTGGAGTAAACTCTCTATCCACTGTCACCTCCTTGGAGTAATCTCTCTCACCATTGATAGATCGCTTCTGTCATCTCAACTTCTGCTGCCATCTATTCCAGCAGCATCAGTACCGTTGAAATAATCTTACCTTGGTCCTCAGAATCCCACCACAATCAGTCCCAACACCATCACCACCAGGCACACCAGCATCACCAACAACACCAACCTGCTCCACAATCACTTGATGCTGCACAGGGCATCAGCACCTGAACACAGTGCTGCCCAGGAGGCTAGGGATGGCCCCACCATGGCTACATTTACTTCACATGATGCTGTGCATCTTGGCCGCCACATGATATGCTAGGTTGGCACCATCTACACCAACACCATAAAGCATCCCTGCAATGTCGAAGCTATTCCTTTCACACGCATCACCATTGTGGGGGGTACAGTTATGTCTGCATTCACTACAACTCACTAAGGCACTTCGAAAGGTACACTCAATCTGGGAAAACTGACATGGAGGCGGGTTCACAGCAGAATCCTGCCCCGGTGTCAATCTTTTATATTTTGACAGCGGACCCGACTCCGAACCCGCCCTCTGAGCACCAGCAACATTCCGGCCTGTAACTCAGCTATTCGATCATCAAAAACGTTAGGGGCTGATGGCCGTCAGCGACGGCTGCCACAACACTGCACTAGCGTTTTGTGCATCTTGTCCCAATGCCCACTCTGAGCCACACTGAAAGGTTCATCATTTACACCCTGAGCAAATCTGCTCGACTCTCCAGAATTTCCTTTCCACAGGACCATTCCGGGATTCTTACCAAAAACATTTCCTGCTGTTTTTCCATTTGTTTGTTTGAATCCGACAGATAATGACAATGACACACTTTTTACTCATTTGAACTTCTCATCAGCCTTAATGCAGCGAGAATAATATGAGCTATCCCTCTCACTTATGCTCATTGCCAGTGAGACCATGAACTTCGCAATTGCAGCCAAATAATTATTGAATTGCATCTTACTGCACAGCTAATCTGTGATATTTAGGATGTCTATTTGTACTAACTGAATTGCAGCTGTTTCTCCGATTGGCTCTCCATTATCACATGAGCTTTTGCTGATTGGTCCCTTTGGAGGATAAGCCGTACCCTGAAGTTTCTCTGGAATGTGTGAATGGAACCTCCCAGCACATTTGCACATTATAACATGATCCATTTGGACTTCAGAAGTCAGCAAGGACACATCCCGCCCCCAGCCAGTGTCTTAACCCAGCACAAGTGCATTATATTACCCCACCCAAGCATAGATGGGGCATTGTGTACGGATTGTTAACAGGTGTATTGGGTATGAAGTGAATAGTGACAGTGTTGTGACTTCTGGATTTCATCCATGCCAACGACGTCCTTTGTAGGGGGTTGTAAGAACGTGATCCATCTTCCGAATTCCCTCTCTCCCCTCCCCCCACTTGTGTCTCTCTCTCTCTCTCCCCTCAGTCTCTCTCTTCTCCCCCCCACCCCCCAAGTCTCTCTCTTCTCCATCCCCCCCCCCCAAGTCTCTCTCTTCTACCCCCCCAAGTCTCTCTCTTCTACCCCCCCCAAGTCTCTCTCTTCTCCATCCCCCCCCCCCCAAGTCTCTCTCTTCTTTCCCCCCACCAAGTCTCTCTCTCCCCTCTCTTTCCCCCCTCCCCCCCCCCCTCTCTCTCTTCCACTTCCCTCTCGACCACCTGCCGCTTCTCCAGTCCTGCTCTCGGCCCCCCACAGGCCCTCTTGGGGCCAGATGCATCGGAGGCTCGGCACTGCCCGTGGAGGCAGCGTGGTGTTGTGGGGCTGCTCGGGACTCGGGACTGCTCGGAGGCTCGGCCCAGTGGAGGCAATGTGGTCGACGGATCGGAGGATGGATTGGCGCTGCGGATGGGCGCATGCGCAGAAAAGGGTGAGTGTAAATTGCGCTGGTGGGGGAGGGGGTGGAGTTGAAGACTATTTGTTCTAACTCGCTCTGCGCATGTGTCAGGAGGCGCATGCACAGAAGGGAGACTTAGTACAAATAATTACTCCGGATATTTAATAACCCTTGACAGATGTCTGGATCAAAGGCTTGTCAGATGTCTTATGGAACACCCATTACACACTGATTTACAAGTGAACATGTCGCTGGGAGCAAGCAGCCTATTTCAAAACTTTAACAACCTTTGGTTCCCTACCCCAGTTATTAGTGCTGTTCTGTCAGCGTGAGGCATTTCCTGGAGATCAGTAATGTGCAATATATGAATGGTGCCAAAACTATTCTAAAGGCAAGACTCAGCTAATAATGCCTCTGGAGTGTGCTTGCCAACACGTCTCGATTGAAAAGTTGCACATTTTTCAGGCAAGTCCAAGTCACTGTGCAGCACAGATGCCTTTGATCAGCATCAGTAAAAGGAAGGCTTTCTGGCATTGTGCCACGTCCTGCAGGGATCGAGTGAGTGCAGCCTGAATCTGGTGCTGGGGCCCAACCTGACATCAGAACAAGGCCAAGTGGGCACTCCCTGGGCCTTGAGGTTTCAGTGTCTGTGTTGAAGAGGTTTTAGCTTGTGCAGTGTGACTGTGCCATCAGGTGACCATCAACTAATCAAAATCACTTCATTGCCGAGCAGTTGGTACTATAACCATTATTGATAAGATAATTATTTAAATAGTCATGCCAAAGAAAAGGTTTTATTATATCTAGTCAAATTGATTCTCATTCTTCCCATTACTAATAAAATACACTTGCTCCCACTTTCTACTTAAGCTCACCTATGCCGTGAACCATTCCCATTTTTTTTCTTTCCTCCTTTCCGAGGCTTACGTGGGCTGACTGAGTTTGTTAGCACTACTTCTCCCATCTGAGTTAAGAAAATGGCAGTACAGCACTTGCTGCCCTTTCCTGCCAATGTCCTTAAAGAGACTGCTGCATGCTGCTAGATGCTGAGGGAATGTTTCCCCTGGTGGGGGAATCTAGAACTAGGGGGCATAGTTTCAGAATAAGGGGTCGCCCATTTAAAACTGAGGTGAGGAAGAATTTCTTCTCGGAGGGGCGTGAATCTTTGGAATTCTCTATCCCAGAGAGCCGTGGAAGCAGAGTCATTGAATATCTTCAAGGCGGAAATAGACAGATTCTCAAACTATAGGGCGAGTCAAGGGCTATGGGGAATAGGCAGGAAATTGGAGTTGAGGTCAAGATCAGATCATCCATGATCTTATTGAATGGGGGAGCAGGCTCGAGAGGCCATATGGCCTACTCCTGTTCCTAATTCTTGTGTTCTTATGTACTCAAAAAAAAACATTGAAAAAAACATGATGTACTACCCTCCCTGGCCCTCCCCCAAGATCACTTCCGCCCCCCGCCTTAATGTATTTACCCTAGTTGGGCTTTGCTGTGCGCCTGTCAAATTCCCCCCCTCCCCCGATTGGTGAACCACAGTTCAGGCAGCAGGCCTCCTCCGCCTACCCCGTCGATGGAAGCGGTCACTTGACATTTGACCCTGCTATATCCATACTCCTTCAAGCTTTGAAACCCAATCGTCACTTTTCGATTGACCTCGTCATCTCCCCTACTCTTTCCAACCCTGTGCTCTGGCTCCTTACCTGATAAAAGAATGTGGAGATCATTGCGGTCTTCAAAGAAAATCACTGGGGTCTGCTGCATTCTAAAAACTTTAGAAAAGTTAAGGATGAGAAAAAAACATTCAATCCATTAAACCTAATTTTTCCCGTCATATCAGCTTCCTTTTAAATTTCCCCAATGTTATTCCACCTGGAATATAGTGGGCCAAGCATTTGAAGAAACAAATTATTTCTATTAATGGTTTAAAAGCTGTTTTCACTCACTTAAATTTACACCCTTTGTCCAATTGGTCTTGCTTAATTTGAAGTAATACCCAATGGCTCTACCATACCCAACCTAACCATTTAATGGGCTCAGGTGGAGTTGCTCCTAGTTTTTTGGAGCAAATAGTTTAGTTTGGAGTATGTTAGAAATTGCAATTCACGGATATTAGTTTGCTCCAGTTGTAGTGAGTTAGTTTAGGTTGGCTTTTAGGTAAGGTACTTTTTTTTCAAAAGGGGGTGGGTCCAGCCACTGAGGCCTGTTTTGCAAGTTTCGGCAGTGGAAACTTACTATAAACTAACTTAGGATGGAGTAAGTGTCCACTTTTGTAAGTTCTGAAAAACCTTACCTAGAGTTAAGTTTAGTGCAGGCACAGCCAGAGACGGCGGGTGGGAAGCATTAAACACAAAGGACACATCAACATCACAACAGCGGGGAGTAAGGGAAGTTAGAGGATTTTCCATAAACACCTTCACAACAACATTAAAGAAGCAAAGTACATTTAAAGCACGAAGCAAAGTACATTTAAAGCACAAAGCATAAACAAAGCAGGTACATTTAAAGCACCAAGCACTAAATGAAGCACAAAAAGTAATGAGTAATTAATTAATAAAAAATAGAAGGAACCCTGCACCTAAAGCACCAAGACCAAAATAATAATTAATCAATCAATAAAAAATAGAAGTCCTACCTTTATGTGAAGGGAAGGTGTCTCTGTCAGTGTATCTCTCTGTAGTGTCTCACTCTTATCGGACAGTGAGGGGTGCATGTGGGGGGTTGGGAGGGTGTGTGTGTGTGTGTGTGTGTGGGAGTGTGTAGGTGGGGGTGTGTGGGGTAGGGGAGGTGGGGGAGAGGCTGGAAGGAGGCATCCCTGCTCTCTCCTCCGGCCCCTCGATCATTGAGTGCCCCCCAACCCACGCTCCTCTATCCCTTGCCACGCTCCCCCCCCCCCCCCCCCCCGCCACGCACCTCCCGGTACCCACGCTCCCCCCCCCCTCCCCCCGGTACCCACGCATCCCCCCCTCGCGCCACCTACCCCCTCCCGGTACCCACGCTCTCCCGAGCCATTGCGTAGGCGCGCATGCTCCAGCGCGCCTGCGCAACGCTGTCGGCTCTGAGAAGAAGGCATGATCCCTAGCCCTGCCCCCCCTGCAGGCAGTCTTCTCCCCAGGGAGACTATGCTGCGACACGCCACGTCATGGTCCAGGAGGACCGGAGAATTGCTGCAGAATATTCCGGTGCACCTTCGAGCCCAGGCAGGTCACATAAGTCTCAGAGGTGCGCCGTTTTCACCAGATGCCGAAACTTGGGCCCAATACGTTTCTCTCATCTGTTCTTTGACTTTCAGCCCTTTATGCTTGGGATCAGTGTTGTTGCTCGGTGGCCTTTCGGGAGCATGCTCAACTGAATACCATACTCTGGAGTGAGGGATAACTTCTGCAGACTTGTCCTGCACTATCCTGGCTATATTTATTAACATGCTTATGCTTTTGCTAATTGCTTCACCAGATTGTCCAGACATATAAGGACATCAGAACATAAGAAATAGGAACAGGAGTAGGACATACGGCCCCTCATAGCTGATCTAATCATGGACTCAGCTCCACTTCCCCGCCTGCTCCTCATAACCCCATATCGTTTAAGAAACTATCTATTTCTGTCTTAAATTTATTCAATGTTCCAGCTTCCACAGCTCTCTGAAGCAGCGAATTCCACAGATTTACAACCGTCTTGAGAGAAGAAATTTCTCCTCATCTGTTTTAAATGGGCGGCTTCTTATTCTCGGATCATGCCCTCTAGTTCAGCAATATTATTTTGGTTACAGCTTGTGTGTTTTAATGTATATCCATGGTGTTGTCGAGATTTACAGAATGATTGAGACCGGCTCTGCAATTTAGGCAGACAAATGGTGATATGATGTCAGTGATCACTCCCAGGTCTACCTTGCCCTGTGTTTATGAAATCCCATTCTTTGTAAATTTACAATGCACATTTTTTTTTAACCAATGTACAACATTTTACATGTATGAGGGTTGCATTTCTTTTACCATTTGTCTGCCTAAATCATTCTGTAGATCTCAACATCATGGATATACATTAAAACACACACAAGATGTAACCAAAATAATATTGCTGACTTTCGCTGTTTCAATCTACAGGGTTACAATTCCCCGTTTGCCACCCTCGTCAGATCTCCGAGCTCGGCTGGGTCAGAAGGACGAGGAGAGAAAATCCTGAATGACGATGACTCCACCTCTCTCATTCCCACTTACCTTAATTCTCTGAAGAAGCTGATTATTGAATGATACGCAGAAGAAAAGGCTGCATCTCGTGCACTAACTGTACCTGGGAAGTACCGCACGAGGATGGGCAGTCAGCATTTACCATTGGAGCGACGTACAACAAAACTGTGGGCACCTCGATGTCTTTGCCGTGTGCACGCACTGCCATTATATATGGACCCGAGACTGGTAGGAGCATCAAATAAACATTTTTAAAACTTGATGAAATGCCACTTGCTAAAAATGTATTTTTCACATTTAATTGCTTGTGTTCAATGTGACTATATGCACTGTACTTGTGTGGGAGGTCAGTTGGTTGGGAGCAGGGGGTCACGCATGCTGTTAAAGCTGCACTGCATACTACTGATAAACTGGGCACTCTACCCAACCAAATAAATGGTTAATAAATGTAGAGTTTACTTAACCAGTCAGTTTGGTTTAACAAAATAAAATAGCTAAACCCAGTCAGCTATCCGAGAGTCGCCATGTTATGACTCAGCGTTGCAGAGATTAGTTCTTGCTTTGCCAGGTCGACACTCGAGGCTTCCTTCAGCGACCCTCAAGTTCAGTGCAACAAGCTGCTGATTCACATATCGAAGCCACACTGTAGTAAAATGTTGACATTTTAAACAAACGCATTTTTGTATCACTGAGAATTGCTGTTTTTTTTATATATTTTGTGGACTGCTTGGTTGAATATAATGCAGCTTCAAGTAGCTCCATAATTGCAGATGGAACTCTCCATAGCTAATCCTTATTTTAACCTATAATGAACTGTACCATTTGTATAATCCATGGTGATTGTGAATATATTATTCTGTGCATTTTAAAATATAATAAACCAATGTAATCTTCTTATGACTGACTATTTTCTTTCAGAGGGGTAACTGTTGCTGATGATGCAGAGTTCCTGCTCTACTTAAGGTGAAGACCAATCATCATAATGCAAAGGCACTGCTGGTTCTCGGTGTCTAGGCACACAGATAGCGAAAGGCCACTTGGCCAGTTACTGAAAGGTGGCGGCGATCAGCTGCTACCCAAGAGAAAATATCCCCCACCCCCCCCATCTCATCCCCCCCCATCTCATCCCCTCCCATCCCCCCCCCCCCCCCCCATCCCTCCCCAAGCCTAGCCAAAGCTCAGCAGTGTCTTGTTAACTGTGTACCCGAGTATAATATACTTTTAAAAATTTGTTCATGGAATGTGGGCGTTATTGGCATATTTATGACCCATCCCCAATGGTGAGCTGCCTTCTTGAACCGCTGCAGTCCGTGAGGTGAAGATACTCCCACAGTGAGTATACGACAAAGAGGTTTGCTAGGCCATTTCAGAGGGCAGTAAAGAGTCACCCACATTGCTGTGGGTCTGGAGTCACGTGTAGGCCAGCAGTTAAGGACACAGATTTCCTTCCCTAAATGACAGTGAACCAGATGGGATTTTAACGACAATCCGGTAGTTTCGGAGTCACCATTACTGATTCTGAAATGTAAAAAAAACGAGTTTTATTTAATTAACTGATTTTGAATTCCCCAGCTGCAGTGATGGGACTTGCACTCCTGTCCATCATTAGTCCAGGCCCTCTGGATTACTAACATGACCACTATGCTCCTGTTCCCGATAATTTTATATAACGTCAGGGCCAGTAACTCTGGGGAATTATTGTGGTTGTACTTGGAGCGGAATAACTGTGCTAATAATATAGTGACCTGAAGTTTTTTCCCCCAGTTGGCAAATGGGAGTTCCCAGGGGTTACACATACTGTTAAAGCTGCATTGTATGCTACTGATTACAAAACCTCTTATACAATACATTGTAGAATTTCAAAATATTATTCAGAGAAACTGTGCTATTAGAACAATTTCCATTTCTAAAGTACCAACACTGATCACTATGGCTCTTAATTGGTCAGCATTTTGCCGTACAATTCTCACACAGCTTCGCTTAGTAAATGGAATTCACAATGAGATGTCCAGTTCGCACTAGTGACAGGGATAAAGCCCACAAGATGTATCGTTGAGGGAGCAAAGGTCAACGCACAATCTCAACTGGCCGCACCAGCAATTGAAATGTATTTTTTTTGTTGGTAAACTGGAGCTGATCTGTAACATTGTATTGTAGTCCAGTAAATGAGCCTGTCCCTTCAGCAGTAGCAGTCTGTGTAGCTCGTGTAACACTCTTGACATTTGCAGAGCCATCGACCAAAGTGGAGTCCAGTTCAAATTACCATACATCATGTATGTAACAAGACTCAAAAGATATTTAAACCAGACACTGCAAGCATCTTCTGCAGCACACTTAAGGACAACGTTTCAACAAGATGTCATTTATTATATGGAAAACATTCAGGTTTTAGCAGCTACAGCTTTTCAATGAAAAAAAAATTGCTTGCTTTTACGGTGTGAACATTTTAATTACTTGATCAATTTAACTAGAGAGGACATGTATCACACAACTTGCACAATATTCAAAGCAACATACACAAAGTGTTAAATAGGAATCATTATGTTGCTGCAAATACAGCTTGTTCAAATTCAGCTGAGGGTACTTTCACATGAAAACATCTTGGATCATAAACCATATCTTAAGTTCGATCCATCAATGATTGATGCTGTTTTTAATGGAAAATTACAAAACCCCTTATACAGTACATTGTAGAATTTCAAAATATTATACAGAGAAACTGCGCTATTGTAACAATGTTACTGGTTTATGAAACCCAATTGAATTTAAGATATGCAAATAGCAGTCATGCTTTAAAGTTGTGAATGGACATGTTAGTATCACCCCAATATACATTGATAATGGTATGTATTATACTTTAATGGAGTTTGCATTATAAAAAGAGAGCATAGAATAGCAGCCGCGCTAGACCCTCCATTGCTAGACTAACAAATGTCAATGTGCACAGGATTGCATTTTCACCTGCTGAGGGCATTCGGAATGTATTGCGCCTAAATACAAGGATGCAAATCTTACCGCTTTTGCATCAGTAAGGTCGAAAGCAGCAAAACTAGCGTTTCCAACAGGAAATCTGCTTCTCGTTGGTGCAGTCCAGTTTCCAAAGGACAAAAATGACATTGAAGTGCTTTGCCTCTTCTACAAGTGGGCTAAACTGATTGTGTTCAGCCCACCCCTTCTAGGAGGGTCCAGGGGGAGTGGTATGGCTGCAGTAAACCGCTAGATAGTTTCTCCATACTCCAACTTTCCAGTCAGGTCCATGTCCGTACACTTAAGTTGATCTGTCAGGAGAGCAGGCCGATGGCCTGTTTTCTCCTACTTATCTTAGTTAGTGCCTCTCCAAATCCAGCACTGTTGGAAGCCCTTGGTTTGAAATGGGGCACTTGTACTTCACACAGAATCCAAATCATTGCTCCATTCCAATTCTCTCCATCCAAATGTTAATCAACTTCAGTGGTCATTTTGATAGGGCTTCTGAAGTGACAATTGTGATATGAAGTGTCTTCAGCAGGTCAGAACTGGAGGTATAAAACCCATGAAAATCTGGGATTTGTGATGGCTTTGGATCATTCACGTTTGTGATTCCTTTGATTGTAGAAGAACTTCTGCCATCAACAGCATTCTATCAAGGACAGCACTTGGGGAGTTGACTGGTTCACAGATGGCCCATTAAAACAACCCTAAAAAGATCCCATCATCATAATGATGGGTGACATCATTACAGCGATGCACTGATCTGCACAGATGCACTTTCGAAGAGGATCAGTCAAAATGAGTTTATGAATCCTGACTGATGTCAAGTGGAACCAGACACATCCCTAATCACTTGCTCATGACTTCCAAGAAATGAGGGATAAACTTCTGGAAACCAGAAGGAAAGGAAATGTTTTACAAGCTAATATAGGGAAAAAACCATATATTCAACAACAAAAAAAAAAACAGTAAACCTGCCTCAAAACGCTAATGATTAGTGCATAAAGACTCAATTACTTATCTGAGATAAGTCAAGCAGGGAAGAGTTGAGCACAGGCTGCTTCGTGGATCTGACTGGCAAGTTGGAGGAGGAGTGGAGTGGAGTGAAGGGAATTGGGGAGATAATGAAAGATGGTCCTGAATACCTCAGAGTAGGCTGTGCACTTGTTCTCTCGGGTACAAGGTCAGGTGGACAGAGAAGAGTTACAGAAAAGAGGAAGGGAAACTTACTCAGAAAACAATCCCAACGATACAAAAAAAGTTAAAGGAAGCAATCACTTTAGTGACATAAAATGCAGCCAAAACAGAGGGGGAGGGGTAGGGGAATGTTATTTAACTTTCCACAGCTAGATTAGAACTTTAGTGCTTGATGAATCCCAGTTCTGTCACTGGGAGAATTTGATTTGGGCATTTTTAGTCACATTGCGGGTCCTTTTGGAAATCGACTTGTTGAAGGTCAGTGAGATCTAGACGACCTGAAACTAGAATTCTAACCTTTGTTCCTTCCAAAAATCATAATAAAAATGACCAAAACAAATAATTCATAGTACATTGCACAGTGTCACCAAACCTTTAGTCTTCACAATATACTGAATATCAATTTTGCAGTTATTAAAAACCTTACAATGTGTCTCCCTCTTTGCCCTTTCTACCTGAGCTAGTCTGGTTCCAAGGTACAACAATCTCCCACTGTGGTCAAGTATGAGAAATATTGTTTGGCTAGCTCACATGCGGGAAGGTGAAATTGGGGGGAAAAAAGTTGGAATTCAGTTCAGTAACCCAAGTGAGAACTGATTTTCATGTGAAAGTGCCCGACTTGTTCTAGGGACAACCGCATTGCACTATGTTGGAATGTAAGAAGGGTAGGGGGGTGAGGGGGAGCGGGGGATTGGAATCAATGACAGCCGAAGCACTCTTTATATATACATGCTTAGCATGCAAGAGAAAGCTTTTCCACCATTGCTGGTGAGGGGGCAGTTTGATCCGCAAGAGAACTCCTACTAGCACAAAAAATCAAACTGCTTAAAGTTGACACAGATGGCTAAATATTTAAACATTTTTTCTGTTTCATGTACACAAAAGGCACTGTGTTATGAGCTTGTACTGTGACTTCCATTGCACTTCAATTCCTCGACATCTGAAGACCAGCAACAACTAACAGCTCAGTCAATGCCTGTGGAAAAAAAAAGTATTGCCTCTAAGGGCTTGCTCTCTATAATTCCATGTCCACAGGCCGGATATCGCCCGTCTTGTGCTCTTTTACCCATAATTCTCTGTCAGTGGTGGAGTCAACCTTCTGGAGTAGCTGGTCCACTGGTTCAATAGTCTAGAAATGAGGGAAAAACAAAGTATGAAACACTGCTTGGATGTTAACTTTCATTACAAAAATGGGAATTATTCTACGAGATTTTTAATTGAATAAACAAAGTGTAGGGCCAAGGCCCATGATGCTAGAACTCAAGAGTATAAGAGTAAGGAACTTTTGCTACAATTGTACAGGGCCCTTGGTGAGACCACACCTGGAGTACTGTGCACAGTTTTAGTCTCCTTATCTAAGGAAGGATATATTTGCCTTGGAGGCGGTGCAACAAAGCTTCACTGATTGATTTCTGGGATGAGAGGGCTGTCTTATGATGAGAGGTTGTGTACAATGGGGTCTATAATCTCTGGAGTGTAGAAGAATGGGAGGTGATCTCATAGAAACATACAGGGCCCGAAATTGGTCGATGCATAAGGTCCGCCCATTTCTCAGCTGTATGCAAGCGGTGCACCTTTTCAAACCGCCGAGACCGAAGTGGACAAAATTGGTCGATTCATAACTAATAATTCTACAGTTTGAAGACATTTTACAAATCAAAATTCATAAATATTATGGAAATGTTTTTAAAAAAAAATCTAAGTGCAGGAACATCAAGAAGGACGGGAGGTTGAGGGAGCCTGCCTTCGACGAGATGGAGTTACCTGCCCTTCTCAAGAATATAGCAGAGAGGTACTCCAAGCTAACGAAGTGTGGTCATGGAATGCCCCCCCACAAAGGAGTACAACAGAATATGGGACGAGATCGGGGAGGCTGTGTCCTCCACAAGTACCATGGTACACATTGGGGAAAGGGGCCATAAGAGGTGGAATGACCTGGTGAGGGTTGCAAGAGTAAGTAATTATTTTATTTATGCACCCATATGCTATGTACCATGTAAATGTAAGTTCAGTGTCACGCGGATGATGTTATTTATATTAAGGTTACGGCGATGTATTTGTGCTTTCAGGCAATGACAAGAGGATCAACGTTGCTGGTGGGGGTAGGTGTGTGTGTGGGGGGGGGGGGGGGTGGTTGTTAAAGTTGTTACATTTGTTTTATAGTTGTTACATTTGTTTTATAGTTATAAGTTTTACAAAGTTTTAAAATTGTATATTTTTTCATAAATGTTTGAATTGAATTTAAGCACTCTTGTAGAGTATCAAACTTTTGGGGTAACAGTCATCAGGGTCCCAAAACGCAGCTCTCCACATTCAAGCAAAATGTTCATTTATAAACCTGCTCACATCTGGATCCTGCATTAGACAGGTAGTCAGCAATACAGGCTGAGATAGTACAGGCCCCATTCTTTTTAAATCTCCACAATATTTTTCAATGAAAAAAAATAACTAAAATGCCTTCTAAGTTACTCAGTACCAATAAAAATACCTTTTCCACTCTAAATCCCATTGTAAAGTCACTGTTCACCTCAGAGATACAGAGGTGCTGCTTTAGCTGACAGTTCCCGATTTCCAAAATGGCGATTCCGTGCACTCCGCCCATTCCATATCGCGTAAAACCACCTTTTCCAGGACGGTATGCAGCTCCGGTGTATGTCGGCGGTATGCGATGAAAATCGGACTTTTTGGGTGGTCTGCAGGCAATCTTGCATGACGGACGGTTTGCATACCGCTCGGCGATATATCAGTGATGAATATTCGCCGAATGGTATGGCGGCGGTATATAGGTGTTTTTTCACCAAAATCGCATTCTTGGGCAGTAAGCAGGCGGTAGTGGACGGTGTGTCGACCAATTTCGGGCGCATAAGATTCTGAAGGGGATTGATGGGGTAGATGCTAAGAGGTTGTTTTGCCTGGCTGGAGTGTCTAGAAATAGGGGGCAAAGCCTCAGGATAAGGGGTAGGCCATTTAAGTCACAGATGAGGAGGAATTTCTTCACTCAGAGGGTTGTGAATCTTTGGAATTCTCTGCCCCAGAGGAGCTGTGGATGCTGTGTCTGAGTATATTCAAGGCTGAGATAGATGGATTTTGGGAGTCATGGGGAATCAAGGGATATGGGGATCAGACCAGAAAGTGGATTTGAGGTCGATGATCAGCCATGATCTTATTGAATGGTGGAGCAGGCTCAAGAGGCCGTATTGCCTACTCCTGCTCCTATTTCTTATGTTCTTATGTGCATTGCTGCATCTTCCAGGTCCGCCTTAGTCTATCTTTGCCTTTGTTGTTCACCTGGAACATGTTCAAGGTGGAAAAGAGTAGGAGAGTGGAAAACAGAGATGAGGAGATAAATCTACAGGTTTTGGTAAGGTGATGGCAAGCTCGTGTTTGAAAAACCGGTAGGGTTGTTGGGGGAAAGAAAATCCAAAGGAGGTGAAGAATTTCACAGCTTTGTGGAGAAAAGGAAAGATGGAGTTGAAGAGTAGATGCAGTGAGTATTGATTTTGAGAGTGAGGGAGGAGGGAGTGTGTGCCAGACAGTGTATTTGGAGGATAATGTACTGTGGATGTTTTATACACAAAAATAATGGCCAACCTTGTATCCATTTAGACGCAACTGATTGCACAGTATACACACACACACACACAGAGTCAACTTAATATTGGTAAGTGACATGCCAAGGCACAATTTACAATATTGAACAAAATTAAGTTCATTTGTCTTTAACTGTATCTTTGTCCTTAGTAAAAATATAATAAATAACATTGCATCAGTCCTGAACAAATTCTTTTCTATTGATCATGTAATGAATAACTTTACTCACGCATCACTGCACCTTAAACGGAAGTGATCATTAAATCATGACGACTTTGCTGCCTTTGCATTTAAGTAGTGAATTTCCACCCTCCCAAAGAGAAAGAAGTGAGATGAGTTATACCTGTCGTACTTGTATGACAGCTAAATTCCCCAGTTCATGGTGTCTCTTAAACTTACTGCTTGTAACTAATTTATAGCATATCTAACTTTGTATTTTATGTTAAGAGCAGAATTGTACATCCTATTTCTAATTTATTCATTACCCTACACCTACTGTTAGATAATAAAAGCTGTCCAACCATGAAAATACTGGGAACATTTGGATCTGATGTGAAAGCGTTTCATGCCAGATGCCATTAGGCTCTGCTTGCTGTGACACATGAGGGCCATTCTTTAAGGAACCACATACAGAACTTCCTGTCCAACAGTCTAAATTGATCACCTTTCATTATTCCAATATCGGAATGTGCAAAGGCTCAGCAAGTTACGTTATTTGTGGCTTGAAGTTTTCTCCAAAACTTTACAGTGTGTTTTGCCGCCCCGTTTAAACAATGCCTTTGCTATAAACTGAACAGTGTAGGGAGGCCTTCCCCGATGATGCCGGTCAGGTCAGTGGCTAAGAGGAGCGGTTAGATCGCAAGGCTTTAACTTAATGGGTCTGACAACATCATCAGGTCAAGTCGAAGAGACAGATGCTGCTTCAATTGCGTGAACTCAGCAGAAGGAGGCTGACTCATTCAGGGCTGCAAGAAAAAAAAATTGGACCAATAGGATCTGAGTCAGAAATCTGCTCAACATTCGAGCAAGGATTCTCGTATCATGATAGCCTCTGCCTGACAGAAGTACACTGGGGCAGAAGTACTGAGAAATTTGGCAGTCCATCGAGGAGACTGATTGTTTTTTTGTTTTTTTAAAAAACACAAACACTTAAACAAGGACACAGGAAGATTTTCTACTGCTTAGGGAAGGGAAATATTACCCGCGCCAAGTTCTATCCCTCAGTCTAACCCAACATTTTCGCTCAGTGCCTGCGGGCAGTGGACTCCGATACGTATCTGAAATATCTGGAAAAATGACTCCTCCATGCATTCCAGAAAGGCACCCCTCCATCTCTGGGGGAATTTCAGTTGGGCCTCTTGATAAACAGGGTGAAGGCCCATGCAGTCCAATCTGTGATCTAACATGCACTGAAGCAGTTTCAGATAATGCTGCAAGGCTATGTTCCGGGTGTGAACAAAGAAAGGTGGTGATGTATAGTGTAGCCTCTCTCTGGAGGACAAGGACAGTGCTCGACAAGTAGCCACGCCACCATTTAATATTTCCTATGGTCTCTAGCAAGTGGAATTGCCCCAAGTGGGTCTCTCTGCCTCAAACGTAAATGCACAATTTCAAAAGTATTATGCCAGGAGCAAGAATACCCAGACTTTTACACCTGGGTAGACTTGTCTTTCCACTGATTAAGAAGCTTCTTTATACATACCCACCCCCACCATCATCCCAGAGTTTTCAGATCTCATGTCCCTCAGTGTTTCCTCTGCAAGAGGATCTTCTTTCAGAGAAAGAAAATGAATTGTTTTGGGGGCCCAACGAGTTGAAGTTGAAAATTTAGCTTCATAATGAGTCCTGGGAGTTGCTGGACCCTGTAGCATCTTGGAAGTATTGTCAATGTAGCAACGAAAAAATTTGCCCTGAGGAATGTCAGGAAGAATAATAATTCCATCACCATCTTTTTTCGTCTGTTTTTTCTACAACTCCCACTGGTCCAAGATAGGCACATATCGGGATGGAGACTTGTGTGTCATGCAAAGGGGGGGAGGTCTAGTAGCACGGAGCTTAAAGGGACAAGTCCTCTTAAAGATTTGAGCTTCTTGCATGTCGGGTTAGTTTGTTCAAAAGAACATGTAGAGGCAATTTCCTCTGGTCGCACTGTGTGGCAGCATTACAAGCAAATGTGCTCCTAATGAAACTCTCTTCGGGTCAGTAATAATGAATCATAGCACACATCGAGTGCGCACTGTTTTTAAAAAAGGCTTACCTCACTGAATGTAATGAGATCATTTAAATAAAAATTTAGAACTCCTTTCAAGAATCACAGGAGTTCATCTCATGGTGTGTTTTTTTGGGGGGGCGGGGGAGGGGGTTGGAGATGAAATTGTGCTTAAAATTTCCTTAAAAGCTCCCATGGAAAATTAAACAGATGTGGTCACTTAAATGGTCATGTATTCAGAATGTTTTGTGTTGGCTTTAGCTGCTTAAACTGATTAAAAAACAGCAACTTCTGAAAGTGCTGTATTGGGGGGCGGGGTGGGAGAAGACATTTGTCTGACAAACACAATCTGTAGACAGTCGAGTCCGTGGCCAAGAGGTGACACAAAACAAGGTGGGAATTCTGGGAGCAGGATTTTCAGACGACAGCCGTGCACCGGTGTCCAGCTGGAGGGGCCAGGTCTGGCGGCTCTTGAAAAACTGGGAAACAACAGCACGCTTTAAGGAATATGAAAAATTCCTCATCGTTTGGTACCTTCACATTCACTTACCTGAAGAGTGTGACGTAGTGGAAGGATTTGCAGGCTGATTAACAGTCAACCAGCCCGATAATGCATTTTCCCTGGTCATAACCATCTTTATATGAGCCGATGGGGTGGTTAGTCCTATACGGCAGGAGGGTTTTATGTACTCCTACAATGGGGGCACCCACATCCATCTCTGAAAGCCAACCCAGAATTCAGAGCTGGAGCTCTGGCCTTTGCTTGCCAGTAGTATCTGGAGCGTGGCTCTAACCCTCTACTTTCTGAATCAGAGGGTGGAATGATACCACTTGCTCGTTCCATATGACAAGATAAGACGACGCAGTATCATACATCGAGCAAATTGCATGCCATAAAATGTCAACCATTTACTGCTCACCCATGTCAAGCCCTTGCACGACCTCGTTCATGAAATCTCATCCATACCCAAGCGTCAGTAAGTCACACATTAAAGCTGCAGCGGAGGGTTAAAGCCTCACATCCTCCAGTGCTTCGCACATCAAACCATTGCAACAAAATTATCATGTACCAAGAACTGGGACGGCCTGCAGAATAGGCACATGTCTATCCTTGCATGTGTGTTCTTCAACTTGGAATACATCTCTGCTTTTACAAGGAGATGACACAATACAAGGAACAGACCCGAACTGGAGGAGTGCTCAGAAATACCAGAGTCCCTTGAATAGGAGGTCACCTGGACAACGAGACATCCAAGAGCATAAAAAGAGTAAGTACAGGTGAAGCAGTGAACCTCACCCTAGCAATGCCACCCTGCACTTGGGTCCTGTCTTCACATATACTCCCACACAACCACAAAAATATCATGCAGTGTCTGGCAATACAAACAGTTGTTGCTTTGTTTTCATTGCAGACCTCAAAGAGCTACCAACCTGCACTGCTAGTGGCCCAGAATAACACAGCACAGCACAGGGCATCATCACTCACCAATGTTAGTAAAATACCAGCATATGGGCTGGAAGTGAGTGAGCTGAGGAGGCTACACAGGATGAAAAGACTTGCACTTACATAGCGCCTTTCATGACCACCGGACATCTCAAAGCGCTTTACAGCCAATGAAGTACTTTCGGAGTGTAGTCAGTGTTGTAATGTGGGAAACATGGCAAACGCCCACAAACAGCAATGTGATAATGACCAGATAATATGTTTTTTTGTTATGTTGATTTAGGGATAAATATTGGCCAGGTCACCGGGATTAATTCCCCTGCTCTTCTTCGAAATAGTGCCATGGGATCTTTTACATCCACCCGAGAGAGTCTCAGCTGAAAGACGGCACCTCCGACAGTGCAGCACTCCCTCAGCACTGCACTGGAGTGTCAGCCTAGATTTTTGTGCTCAAGTTCCTGGAGTGGGGCTTGAACCCACAACTTTCTGACTCCGAGGCAAGTGTGCTACCCACTGAGCGACTGGCTGACACTGGGTAAGGCAGAGTACACACTGGTGCAGAGGAGAATGTGCAAGTGGCAGAGAAGTAGTGGGAACATGATGGCTGCATGGCCACCTGGCTGCCATCAGTGGTCATTCTGCACTTACTGAAATGTGGTGAAATTGGGTGGTCAGGCTCCTGTTGCTCCTCAATGGGAAGAGAGATGAAAATGTAAGTGCTGATTACTGTATCAATTGCCGGTATGATACGTGTGTAGCTAGTGCATTAGTTCATTCAGTTAGCCTGAAATGAGCCAACGGTTCAACAACAACTTGTATTCATATATCGCCTTTAACTTAGTAAAACGTACCTAGGTGCCTCTCAGGATCATAATGTGATACAATTTGATACCGAACCACATAAGGAGATATTAGGACAGGAAAGAGGTAGGTTTAAAGGAGCATCTTAAAGGAGGAGGGAGGTATAGAAGTGGAGAGGTCTCGGGAGGGAATTCCAGAGCTTACGGCCTAGGCAGTTGAAAGCATGGCCGCTAATGGTGAAGCGATTAAAATCGGGAATGGACAAAATGTCAGAATCAGAGGAGCGCAGAGATCTAGGAGAGTTGTAGGGCTGGAGGAGGTTACAGAGATAGGGAGGGGCAAGGCCATGGGGGGGGGATTTGAAAACAGAGATGAGAATTTTAAAATTGATTCGTTGCTGGACCGGGGCCAATGTAGGTCAGCAGGCACAGGGGTGAGGGGTGAACAGGACTTGGTGCAAGTTAGCACACAGGCAGCCAAGTTTTGGGTGATCTCAGTTTATGGAGGGTAAAGGATGGCTCATTGAGAATAGTCCTTCTCTGTGCTCTCTTCACTTCAGTTGTTCCTGTTCTGCTTTACCTACAGGCCCCTTGAAGGATAAAATAATGGGGGGGTTTTGGGACATTTTTTTTAAATCACTTGCTGTTGTGAGTAGATAAGAATTGACCCACAGACATCAATCCAAAATAAGTGTGTTTTTAATTTTTTTTTTAATTTAATTTTTGAAAAAAATCTCTTGTAACTATAGTAATAAAAAGGAAATGTAAAAAAAAAGATAGGGGACAATCCTGGATTTTGCAGCAGATATTCATTGAAATATATTTTGTATGAATTCTGGGGCCCTAATGTGGCAACAGCACAAAATAGAATAATTGTGACTTTGGCACGAGTGTGAAATGTGTGATGCAGGACCAGCCGTGTTTATACATCTCTCCCCATTAAAATGGAAAATGGGGAGGGGTCTATAATGGCCAGTTGATCCGATATCGCCTGTTTTACACCAATGCCCAGAGTCGAGGCGATCCACAAAGTGCACTAAGTGCTCGAATGCACCAAAGACAGTTTGATCGCAATGGCCAGGCGGAGAGAATCGGGTGCTAACCACACGCAAGCTGCTCATCTAATCTTCTGATCCCCCTGCACCTGTCCCGTGCAGCCGGTGGAGCCGGTCGGAAAACTTAGCCCGTGACGTACAGATGATGGATTTTTTATTTTTTTTTTGCGCAAGCTATAATCCTATTTTCGGCTCCATCTAAATTTTGCTCTCCACTGAAGAATCTTGCACGCTGAAGTAAACAGGCCCTAAAGTAAGGGGCCACCTGTTGCACTTAAGTTTGGCAGCTGCAAAGGGAAAATCAAAATGCCTCAACACTTGTCGAACAGTAAAATAGTTTCGGAAAACTGACACCCCACTGGTAAAAGCCAGATATAGATGTAACATCTATCTGTGTGGGATTGACTCCAGAGACAAAACCAAATTGCTGCAAGCATCTTGAACATGTGTAAAATGAAACTATCCAGTTAGGCATTTGCAAAACATGCAATATAAATCTAGTGAGCTACTTGTAACAACATGGCAATAAGGGGCCCTGGGTGCACTGAACTTAACCACTGCTGAAAAAGCAGTTAAACAGATCTCAGTAACCTTCTTGAAAGTGTCGCTGAGGGAATAAACAGTTCTGTAACCTTGATAATTAATTTAGAAGGCCGATGTCTGATTTGTTGACTAGATCAGATGTCAGTAAGACATCGGGCCAATGCAACCCTTTTTACCGAAACCTTTTTATCACTGATCGGCCAGTAGCGGTCAAACAAGAACACACCCATCATTGTAAAGAGCGGTGTTATTTTACCTCAAGCACACACTTGTTTTGGACGCCTGCCACAACATTAAAAGGATGCGTTGCTATTGGAAACAGCTTGGGCTCTGCCAACATCAGACCAGCAATAAGCTATTTAATTATCCAGCTACTCTGTATTACTGACGAGATAATTAAAGATGGCAGCAAATTAAACCAAGCATACAACTTCTAGGGTTGCAAATCTGTACCATTTAAAAATGAACGCTTTAAACACAACACACAATGAGAGGTATGGTGGCTAGTTTTGAAATACACACTGGGGGAAATCAACAAGGAAGTTAGTTTTTCTTTAAAAGACAGGGGCAGTAGATAGCATGGGGAAAGGACGGTAGAGATATTTGAGGAAATGGACAATTGAGGGGCAGCAGTTATTAGGACTGGCCAGAAGGGCTGTTCCACTGCAGTACCTTCCTATGTTTCTGAAACGTCTTAAAACTGTGTGAAATAACTTGGTAATAAAACTTTTCTTAGAAATGTGGCCCCATTTTAAGTTTCCATAACAATTATAGGCTAACGGCTTTTATAGTATGTGCAGTGGTTCCACAGAAGCAAGGCTTTTCTTACACTTTGGTTGAACATGTCTGTCTCATGGCGGAGCTGTGTGTATTGACAGAGATGTTGCCGAATCATCTCAATCCTTTCCACCTCCAGCCGCTCGAGCTCCTGGAAGATCAACAATAGAAAGATTAATAACCCGAGCTTCCTTAATACATGCAAGCATCTGTTGACTTATTCAAATGTAACATGGCCCCTGTCCATTTCAGAAACTGGTTGGAGTCAAAGCTTTGAAATGGCCTTTGATAAATGGAAATGATTCTACACGTTCCATTTTTTCAGAGTTCCAAACCAAACCATGCACCATAATCCAGAATAGAGTGTAACCAGCTCCAGTAACCGACAGGTCCAATAAGAACTTCAAATGCAGAGTTAGCCATCAATTAGTGAATTAGGGTTATTACAGAGAACGACACAAAATTTACAACACAGAAATAGGCCATTCGGCCCAACAGGTCTATGCTGGTATCAACGGTCCACACAAGCTTCCTGCCACCCTACCTCATCTCACCCTTTCAGCATATGCCTCTATTCCTTTCTACGTTGTGTGGTTATTTAGCTTCCCCTTAAATGCATCTATGCTACTCACCTCAACTATATGCTACTCACCTCAACTACTCCCTGTGGTAGCGAGTTCCACATTCTAACTTCTATGTTCTTAACCGCTCTCCGGGTAAAGAATTTATTAGAGAAGGCATGAGACTATGGGTAATCTATTGCCTGCTGGTACTCAATATAATGTTACCAATCCACTCAGTGCTCCTAGTAACAAGAGTTCATTCATGACATCCCTCTCCATGATAGAGTTGTATCTGTGAGTTTCAACCTGTTCTTATGTTACCTGGTATATTTATTCATGTAAAAAAGGTCACATGAGCTTAATGGGGTGAGTCATCTACTGACCATTTTCTCCTCGTGGGGAAATGCCACCCCAGTGCCACAGTGGAAGTCAATAACTCACAGGGGTTCAGGGGTCATGGGCTTGAACCCATTTAGTTATCTAGGATGCCACCTTTTGCCAGTCTTGAAATGAGCAATTGAAAATAGGATGGGGGTAGAATCATGGCCCGCGTCTTGATGCTATCTTTGCTGCTGCTGATAATTCATTGACAACTTTACCAACCTTGCTCAGTGACCACATGGGGAAAATTATCAATTTGAATCTAATCCGCCCGGCAGGAAGCTGATAGGATCAGGCCGGTTGCCAGTTTTAAATCTCCATTGAAGTCAACATCTGACGGGGTATAAAACCAGGCGGGGTGGGTTAAAATTACCCCCTTAATGCCGGGTTTACACCCGAGAAATTTCCAAACAACCCACTCAAAAACAGATTGTCCAGTTCAAAACTGGAGACTCTGTATCCCTATTATTACTTGGTGCTCGGTTTTGTGACAACAATCCATCTTTTATGCAAATTGCCATTTTTCTCCCCCTCAGAGGCTGGGGGAGGCTACTTCCTGGTTCTGATGGATATTTGCTGACAATCTATTCCCACCGCTAGGATAAATAACACATTCCGATGGATGCACAGCCACGTTTTACACACTAGCAGAACAATGCTGATCGTGAAAGACCTGTCTGGCACATCCCCTTGTTAAAGGGCAGTGCGTTAGCCAGCAGGAAAAGATAAACACAGGTTTAATTTATTACTGGTGTAGCATTTCCAGCTACCGCAGGATTTTCTTTGAGTTCACCACTTTCCTAACAGGAAACAGATGTGAAACACACACCGTTAGCTGCTCTCCTGAATACAGCAAAACAGGAACTGATAAAACACGTTGCCTTTAATGCGACCACTAGCTTGTAACCCCAAAAATCCTGTGTATTGACCGTGAATCACTCTGGACCAGTGCAAATACCTGTGATATCCGGGTGGAAGCCAGGCAGCTCGAGCTGGCTGCAGCAGGGTCGCTTGGCCAACTGCAGAAGAATGCTATGCACGTGATATTATTGGATCTGTGCGCGCAGTCTTAAAATGCATTGGAAAGACTGACATTTACAGCACCTTTCATGAACCTAAGGTGTCCTAAAGGACTTTACAGCCAATGTGGAACATTTTGAAAGGTAGTCACTGTTGTAATGTAGGAAACGCAGCAGCCAATTTGTGCAATGCAAGGTACCACAAACAGCAATGAGGCAATGACCAGATAATCTGTTTTTTTTTAAAAAAGTGACCTTGGTTGAGTGATAAATATTGACCAAGATACCGGGCAGAACTCACCTACTCTTCTTCAAAATAGTGACATGGCATGCTTTATGTCCACCTCAGAGAGCAGATGGGGCCTCGGTTTAACGTTTCAACCGAAAGACGGCACCTCAGACAATGCAGTACTCCGTCAGTACTGCACTGGTTGATTAACATGGGAAACCTTGTCGAATTCCAACAGTTTTTGCTCAGGGGTTAACACTTTAGGCTGTAGGTTTGTGAATGCACTCAAGAAAACACAATGAGCACCAGCCTTTACACTGAATCATTCAGTAAATAATACATTATCTGATCACAAACCATGAGACACAGCTTCAAAATGAGGAAGTCAGGAATAAGGGAAGTCGGTGGAACTTTTTCAACCACAGATCTCTGGAGTAGGTAGCCAAGAAGACCTCTGAAGCACAATATGCGTGGGGCACAGGGACAATTCGCATTTCTGAAGAGACGGGTTCAGGGTTATTCTAAAGAGGTGGTTGAATCAGTTTGTTGAGTCAAATGGCCTTGACCATTTCTTGAAAATATTTGCGTTATATGAGGTAGGTTTTCAGTTCTTTGCTCATTGCCAACACAAACCTTTTAATCAAGCCCAATCATTGTTTTGACAATATTTTTTTCCCCCCACAGGCCACAAAGCAAGTTTGCTGTGGAGGTTACACCCCACCACCATGTAACTGCCACTTTGTAGTGACGACATTTCATTCAGGGCAACCCATGGGACAGCGCCAAGTCCTTCACTGTACTTTCAGTACCCAGTCTCCACAGATTTTGGCCCAAATGCAGTGCAAAAGTCATTAGTTCAAGAGAAGGTGGAAGCACACAGCCACAACACGAATTGATTGCCAAAGTAGAGCTTTGCTATGGAGATTACTGTGTATTACATAAAGGCCTGGAAGAATATCTGCTGCTGGAATCTTTTGTCACAACTCATGTATAATGTTTGGACTTGATTATGTTTCACTGACATTACTTTACACCGGACTGGATTACAGTACAGTTAAAGGGATATGGGAATAGCGCAGGAAAGTGGATTTAAGGTAGAAGATCAGCTATGATCTCATTGAATTGCAGAGCAGGCTCGAGGGGCCGAATGGCCTACTCCTGCTCCTAATTCTTATGTTCTTAAAGCAGCTTTAATGTTGGGGGCTTAGTGTATGTCAGTGCCGCTGGCTCCCAATATGGGGGCTTCATGCAAGCAAATCAGCTTTGCTGGATTCTACTATGGCTGACGTCCAGGAAGACTTGGGGGTGGGGGTAGGGAAATAGGTCATCCTGGCCTCAGACCTCAGTGAAATTTGGCAAGTTAACTGCGACATTGCTACTGGCTGTACAAGACCCAGGAACCGGCAGCTCCAGCATACCACTAGGAGCAGCCTAACTCATGGCAGAAGAAAGGTTCCATTACAAGTACTAAATAGCAAGGATCTCAGGAGGAGGGAAATGACCTATCTAACCCAAGTGGAGTACAACCTAACTCACTAGCAGCAAGTCATAGAAACATAGAAAATAGATGCAGGAGTAGGCCATTCGGCCCTTCGAGCCTGCACCACCATTTAATATGATCATGGCTGATCATACAACTTTGGTACCCCATTCCTGCTTTCTCTCCAAACCCCTTGATTCCTTTAGCTGTAAGGGCCACATCTAACTCCCTTCTGAATATATCTAACAAACTGGCCGCAACAACTTTCTGTGGTAGAGAATTCCACAGGTTCACAATTCTTTGAATGAAGAAGTTTCTCCTCATCTCGGTCCTAAATGGCTTACCCCTTATCCTTAGACTGTGTCCCTGGTTCTGGACTTCCCCAACATCGGGAACATTCTTCCTGCATCTAACCTATCCAATCCCGTCAGAATTTTATATGTTTCTATGAGATCCCCTCTCATTCTTCTAAATTCCTGTGAATATAAGCCTAGTCGATCCAGACTTTCTTCATATGTCAGTCCTGCCACCCCAGGAATCAGTCTGGTGAACCTTTGCTGCACTCCCTCAATAGCAAAAATGTCCTTCCTCAGATTAGGAGACCAAAACTGTACACAATATTCAAGGTGTGGCCTCACCAAGGCCCTGTACATCATTGAGATAATCCTCCAGTGACATAAGTAAGCCACATTGCACAGGGATGCTGACCTAAAATTTTTACTTGGCTCAGTGAGTAGCACTCTTGCTCAGAACCACGTGGTTGTGGGTTCAAGTCCTGCTCCAGGATTTGGACACGAAAACAAGGCCAGCACTCCAGCGCAGTGTCAAAGAAGTTGCATTGTCGGAGGTCTTTCAAATAAAATCTTACACTGAGGTTCTGCCTATTTAGTCAGATGGACGTAAATGAGTCCATTGCACTATTTAAAGGAGAGCAAGTCCTATTGTCCAACCAACCTTACCAAAAACAGATTAATGAGTCATTTGTTATTTGTGGCACCTTGCTGTGCACAAACTGACTGCTGGGTTTGCCTACGTAATAACAATGACTGCATTTCAAAAGCAATTCTTTCAAGGCAAGGTATTTTGGGATGTCCTGGGAATGTGATGAGTCTCTGTAGGTTGTGTGTGTTACAGATGTTTTTTCAGGACTCTGGTTATCTGGGCATACGTTGGCCAACTCACTTCAGCAGCAAACTCAGGTGAGGTGGGAAGGGAGGAAAGGCTACTGCAGCTGTGTCCTTATGTCTGGATTTTTTCCTTTCATTAATTTTTCTCCCTCGCTTTCTGTCCTGCGGATGCCAGCTCCTTGCTGTGGTATTGTTTCACAAGTGGCCATTATTCATGTCTAGAAAGTGCCAGTCAGCCAATCAGTCTCATGAACCATGCAAGATCCTGGCCTCACCCATCATCCACATACACACTCGTTTGGCTGAAATCGGTGATTGGCGAAGCCCAGAGGGCATGTTTACGGCAAAATCGCACTATTGAGGGCAAGAGGTGGAAACCTTTGGATCTATCACTGACAAATTACGTGCCTTATTTATGATGTATGCTCAACTCAACAAGATTACGATCTGAAAATTGCTCATTATCTCTACATCAGTGAACATTCGTATTCTGAATTTTGTTTTGATAACCTTTGGGAATCAGAGACTACTTGTACTGAACCTTTTCTCAGGAGAGTCAATGGTAGGGTGGATTGAACATGACCGAGAGAAGGAGTGCTTTTTGACAGTTACCCGTTCCCTGGCCATTTTAATTGCAGTGCCACTACAAGGAAAGCACCATGTAGAGGTGTTTAAAGGGAGTGGAAATGATTGTCAGTTACTCACCAGAGTCGTCGTGACCATCTCCTCAAACCATTTGGACTGGGTTTGGTTGTAGAGATCTACACAGCGCATCAGCTCATCACCTGTAATCACAGAGGGCACTCATTAAAGGCTGGCTTAGATAAACACTGCATTATAACAGCAGAATGCTGCTCAGTGCTTTCTGGCACCGAGCAAATTTTTAATCAGAAAACGGCTGTTTATAATCACCTGGATCCATTGTCATATATAGAGCCTAGATAAAGTGGATAGAAAGGACCTATTTCAAAAGCAAAGTACTGCGGATGCTGGAATCTGGAATAAAAACAGAAAATGCTGGAAATCTTAGCGGGTCAGGCAGCATCTGTGGAGAGGAAGCAGTTAACGTTTCGGGTCGATGCCCCTTCGTCAGAACTGGAATGTGTTCGGAAAGAACAGATTCTTAACGAGCACTGAAAGGGGGAGGGGTAGAAAGAACAAAAGGGAAAGTCTGTGATAGGGTGGAAGGCAGGAGAGATTAGAGAGACAAAAGGGATGATGGGCCAAATTCAAATGGTAATGGCAGGAGTTAGAAAAACTCCTATTTCGCTTAGCAGAGGGGTCAATAACCGGGGGGCATAGATTTAAAGTAGTTGGTAGGAGGATGGGAGGGGAGAGGAGGAATAATTTCTTTACTCAGAGGGTGGTGGGAGTCTGGAACTCACTGCCTGAAAGGGTGGTAGAGGCAGAAACCCTCATCACATTTAAAATGTACTTGGATGTGCACTTAAAGAGCCGTCACCTACAGGGCTATGGACCTAGTGCTGGACGGTGGGATTAGGCTGGGAAACTCTTTTTCGATCGGCACGGACACGATGGGCTGAACGGCCTCCTTCTGTGTCGTAATTTTCTAGATTCTATGATATATACACACACTATTCCAGCCTCGCACTACTTGGCTGCAGAGTTAGATTGGGTGTTATCTTGGAATTTACTCTACTACAACAACTTACATTTTTATAGAGTCTTTAACGTAGTAAAACAACCCAAGGCACTTCACAGGAACGTCGAAACAAAATTTGACACTGAGCCACATATGGAGATATTTCGACATGTGAGCAAAAAGCTTGATCAAAGATGTAGGTTTTAAGGAGTTTTTTAAAGGAAGAGAGAGAGGTAGAGAAGTGGAGAGGTTTAGGGAGGGAATTCTAGAACTTAAGGCCTTGGCAGCAGAAATTTAAACTGTTCAGAGGTGTCTGTGTGGAACAAGAGTTTAAAAATAATGGAATGTAATTTAAAGAACATTAGTGTCAGGGTAAGAACAGAGAGGGAGACCTGTGGACATCAGAGATGGGAATTTACCCGATACTAGACCATTAATGTCAAATTACAAGGAGTCATGTACATTTATCCCAATGTAAAGCCTATACAATTCTCAGTTTGGAATTCTTGGAATGCTGAGACAACAGACACGAGGATTGCTTTGCGGATCAGAGTAGGGATGGGACAAAATTTACCATATTTAAGACACTCAGACTGATGGTGGTCTCCACCATTTAAGCTAACCACTAGCTCAGCAAATTGTAGCTGTACATTTATTGAATAGATTGATTTAATCAATCCCACATGGGCGGAGCGCTGGGGGTCCACATTCTCGAGACTGAAGGATGTGACACAGTATCGGGCCTGGATAGACCGAGCTGCAGGAAGCAAGTGTAATGTTCAGAGTAGGAAGTACATTTTAAAAGCCATCTTGTAGTACAGGCCAAGAAGTGTTCAGCTCACTGCTGTGAAATATCAAGACCCCCAGTGGCCTGTAACCATAAATCTCTCAGTTATCAGGGCTTTGCCCAATCCGGGTTGTCAACAGCGAGGATGTTATTGTACAAGTGTTTCAAAGTTTATTATTGGCCAAGTTAAGTGCACTGTTGCTCGCAGGTTTGACAAAAGTTTACAACACAACTGGGATCTTTATACTCAGCCATATTATTTCCCACTAGGGGGCAGTGTGGATTTGACGTTGTCTTGCAAATTAATGAATAAATACTGGAGACCCAAGCATAGCATTCAATGATTTATATCGCAAATGCTTTAAAAGCTTTGCTAAGATAGCAGCCTTACTGTTTAGCATTTGGAGATGTTATTGCTGTTCTACACTATAATTAGAGCAGTATGTATTAAACATTTAAAAAAAATAACTCGAGTGGCTTTTCCCCCATCTCTTTCATCTCCCATAAGTACTTACCCTTGCTTGTTTGTGGTATCATCAATGATAACCATCTCCTTCCCCCAATTCCCTCGCCTCCCTTCACATGCATACCTAGAGAACGAATATCAGTTGGCCATTCAATCCCAGAGTGGATCAGATCCACACAAATTTATTTATTCGTTCATGGGATGTGGGCATCTCTGGCAAGGCCGGCATTTATTGTCCATCCCTAATTGTCCTCGAGAAGGTGGTGGTGAGCCACTTTCTTGAACCGCTGCAGTCCGTGCAGTGAAGGTACTCCCACAGTGCTGACTTTGTTGTAACGGTTTGGTACAACTGAGTGGCTTGCTAAGCCATTTCGGAGGGCAGTCAAGAGTCAACCACATTGCTGTGGGCCTGGACTCGCATACAGGTCAGACCGGGTAAGGATGGCAAATTTCCTTCCCTAATTGGCTGTAAAGTGCTTTGAGACGTCCAGTAGTTGTGAAGGTGTTATATAAATGCAAGTCTTTCTAAAGGACATTAGTGAACCAGTTTCAGACAATCACAATGGTCTCAATTACGGACATTAGCTTTTTAATTCCAGATTTATTTAATTAACTAAATTAAAATTACCCCGTCTGCCGTGGTGGGATTTGAACTCATGTCTCTGGCTCATGCATCCAGGCCTCTGGATTAGTAGTCCAGTAACAACCACTATGCTACCGTGTATACCCCTGGTATCAGACAACAATCCCGAGCAGGAACCCTAGTTGATTTTAACTCTCCCTATCCTGAGGCAAAGGCCTTACTGATTTGTATGGCTGAGTTTCTCACTGGGCAGTATATTTGCAACGGAGCTTTTGAAGGAGCATTTCTATGAGATTTAACTTCATTGACATCTGCGCTTCCCAACCCCTTCTGCTTTTCAAGTACCATTCACTGACCGAGAGACAGGAAGAGAGGGGAAATACGACAATGACCATCTCCCAGGACAATGCCCACACAGTCTGTTTGGTCATACTTGAAAGTTGCCCAGCAGTTTTTCCTCACTCCCTATAAAGAAGCGTTAGTCTCCAGTTGGCGCCTGCCTTTCCTCTCTCCCAGTGATGCAGACAAGATCAGAAATTTGCCACGTGGGGAAACTTCAGGCAAAAAAACTCCCCCCATTACCACACTGTTAAAATAAATCCTAGACCAACAGTAAGTAAATCTCGAGCTGACATTATTCCTTTTTCAATATAGACTTTTGTTTACTGTGTTATTTTGGCTTCAGTGATGGTTACAATGTTTTCTTCTTCATAAATATTTATGCCCTGACTGTTTACCTTTAGCGTTTTCCAGCAGCAGGAACTATCTGTTCTCAGCAGCCACTTTATAAATGTTAACTTGTTAGATTGAAAATGTAGGTTTTCATAGCACTATAACTAAATTCAGGATGGGCAGATGGGCAGTTTGAAGTCCTGATTCCAAAATGGCGGTCCTTGGAATGCTTTGGGATAGAATTTTCATGGTGGCTCTCCTGAACTTTCAACACAACTCTGGTGGGAACTCAATGAAAACTCTAGAGAAACATCATAAACAGCTGTTTCCGCCATTTCTCCAAAGATTCTACCAATATTCCACCAAAGTTATGGCGGGAGATCGGGAGAGCCCCACTGGATATTATACCACCATGTTTTTACATTGCTGGCCTTAACGGTCCTTATTTTTTTTTATTTTTTTAAAACAGTCAAAATGGAATCGGCTCTTCCTTTCTGGTATGTAAGGCTGATACCCTAAACACCATTGTGCGAGGGTCATCACCACCAGGTCTTTAGCAGTTCAAGAAGGCTCACCGTTGGCTTCAGGGAAAGTAGGGATGGGCAATAAATACATCCTTGCCCACATCCTGAAAGCAAATGAAACAAAAAACAGGGACCATCACAGAGTAGCTGCATTGGAAACAGAGAGAGCATGACTTCAAACAGGCTCTCTGGAGCCAGCTAACCCCTGGAAACCACCCTACAGCCTTAGATGTAGATCTCCCCGCCTGCAGCCAAGTTTCCCTGGGTCATTAGAGCCGCTTAAGGTTATTTGAGGTTGCATCCTTGCTGTTTGTAATGGGGTATTTGGCAACGTTATCCATTATTGATACCACTAACGGGGCTTTCAGGGCTCATCGTTATTATGGAGTAAATCAGACAGCAACCTCTGGCGTCTGCCCATGCGCAGTTAAGCACAGAAATCAGGAAGTTGCTGTCCGATTTGCCCTACTCCTCCACAGGCTGTGCTACACCGGTACCTCGCCTATGGATTTGGCATTAAAATACATGAAGGACGCAAAGTTGGGGTACTTGCTTACTAGCCACCCCAGAAAATGTTAGGGCTGGTGCATTTAGGTGTAAGTGAATTTTTAACAGCGTAATAACTCTTAATTATCAAAAAACCTCTCTGGCCCTGAAAATTTAATTTTACAAGTGTAGAGTCTCATTCCTTCAGAACTTAATTATTGTTGGAGATTTCAACAACAAAAAAAATTTGTTTTTTTACTTTTCCTTTGTCTTTTATCTCTCTCTTAATCCCATCTTTCTTCCCCTCCCTTTATTTTGCTTTCTGTACATGCTTTTACATTCAATTGAATGTTCTAATTTATACTTCCTGGTTTGGACTCTGCATATCTCAGTGAGGATTTTTCAATCTGATTGGTTGAAGAGACACGCTTTGGCCTGATCAAACACGTCACAGATTCCTTGTAGAGGATGCCGTGCTGTAAAGGATCTCTACTAACAGTAAGTTGCCATTCAAAAGTCCATGAAAAGTCTGTAAAAGTTGTAAGCGCAATGAATAGCAAGCACCGCTCCTTCACTGCTGACCGCAAAATCCAATAAATTTTAGTAACTTTCTTCTCCAATAAGTGGGGAGTAGTACTCAGAACAAAAAGTTCTTCCTAGACGTTAATTCCCCTTTAAGTGACTGTTTTTGGGAGCCATGTGAGCAACCTGGGGAGGTTACAAAATGACTGCTTTGTTTCGGACTAGTGAAATTTATGTTGGATGGCAGCAGTGTGTTTTTTTTAAACCATCAGAGTGAGAGACAATATTCATTACAGTGACAACTTAGAATTATGTAATGTTTATTAAGTTGTCACCTCACATTCCCACAGTTATGTGAGAAAATCTCAAGGAAACAAAGAACTCTCAGTAAATGCAGTGAAATTATAGCGGGCACTAATAGCTAACGAACCAGCTTTGAACGATGAAAGGATGACACTACAGCTAGATGTTTGAAATTTTTCTGCGCATCATTTTTTTGTATTTTGATTAATGTGGTCATGTCAAAATTCCGGTGCACAGTTTCTGCAAAGCCATTATTCGGTTTGAAACACAAGTGCTGGAGATTTAAGTGATAATATGCTCACTTTTACATCAGGATGCAATAAGCATATGTTTTGTGTCTGTATTTTCTGGGCAGAGGCAATTTTAAAAATACTTGATAACTTTCTGTCCAACAGTGAGGAGCTCTACAATGCCTCTGAAATATCCACTTGATTTTGTTTCATGTTACTTGCATGTAACTGGAGGCCTGATGACTTTTGTCTGACTTTTTTTTAAATTCAAAACAGTATCCCTGACACATTTGCCAAGGTCAATAGACTGCAGAAAGGCTTCAAACCCCTTGCAGTCTGGGCCCGATTTGATGCCGAGAGAGTGTGTATATGTTCCAAATTTCCTGTACTCATTCTGGCTGACCTCAACATCGCAAATCATGTGTGTCTGTTTTTATTCTGAATAGTCCACAAGCGACAGTGATGACGTCTTGCATCCACATGCTCAATGGCATGATCAGAGTCGGCATGTGTTCTCAAGGTGTTTTGGAAGTACTGCGGTCCTGTATGCATAACTGTACAATGTCCCAACACTGACCAGCCCACCATCCCTCCCCCCACACTCCCGCCCTCCACACACACACCCTGCCCTCCACACACACATCCTGCCCTCCCCAGTTCAGCTGATTAGCTCAACTGTCACAAGCCGGATTGAACACTGGGCGATTTCCAGAATGTGCGAATCTTTTGAACTTTTGAGTCAGTCAGAGCTTGGAAAGAGCTCTTAAAAGTTTAAGGCCAGGAAATTGGCCCTCGCCCTGATTGGGGGCGGTAACCTCCGCAAAGATTTGGTGGGGGGAGGGGGGTGTGGAGTGTGGGGATGCAGCACAGATTCATCAGAATGATACCGGGACTAAAAGGGCTAAATGATGAGGACAGGTTTCTTAGACTATTCCCTTGAGTACAGAAGATTAAGTGGTGACCTAATTGAGGTGTCTTTTTGTATTTGTTCATGGGATATGGTTGTTGCTGGCAAGGCCAGCATTTATCGCCCATCCCTAAATGCCCACGAGAAGATGGTGGTGAGCTGCCTTCGTGAACCGCTGCAGTCCTTGAGGTGAAGGTGCTCCCAAAGTGCTGTTAGGGAGGGAGTTCCATGATTTTGACCCAGCGACGATGAAGGAATGGCGATATACTTCCAAGACAGGATGGTGCTTGGCTTGGAGGGGAACGTGGAGATGGTGGCATTCCCATGCACATGTTGCCCTTGTCCTTCTAGATAGTATAGGTGGTGTGTTTGGGAGGTGCTGCCGAAGAAGCCTTGGCGAGTTGCTGTAGTGCATCTTATAGATGGTACACACTGCAACCACAGTGCGCCAGTGATGGAGGGAGTCAATGTTTAAGGTGATGGATGGGGTGCCAATCAAGCGGGCTGCTTTGTCCTGGATGGTGTTGAGCTTGTTGTTGTTGGAGCTGCACTCATCCAGGCAAGTGGAGAGAGTATTCCATCACACTCCTGACTTTTGCCTTGTAGCTGGTGGAAAGGCTTTGAGGAGTCAGGAGCCGAGACACTCGCCACAGAATACCCAGCCTAAGATGATGAAAGGATTTGATAGGGTGATAGAGCAAAACTATTTGCTCTGGTGGGGAAGTCCAGAACAAGGGGGCTTAACCTTAAAATTAAAGCAAGGCCATTCAGGGGTGTTGTCAGGAAGCACTTCCTCACACAAAGAGTAGTGGAAATCTAGAACTCTCTCCCCAAAAACCAGTTGAGCCTCGGTCAATTGAAAATTTCAAAACAGAGATTGATACCCTTGCCCAACAAAAATCTATCAAAGGTTACGGAACCAAGGCGGGTAGATGGAGTTAAGATGCAGATCAACCATCATCTAATTGAATGGTGGAACAGTCTCGAGGGGTTGAATGGCCGCCTCCTGTTCCTCTCCCAATAATTATTTCCATTTAAAGATTAGAGTTGTTTCATGGTTAGCCTTGTGAAAGAGCCAGGGACCTTTTGACTTGGTTACGAATGGTTGTGAAATTAGAGATTAAGTCTTAAAATCATCACAAAGTTTTAATACAAGTTATTATTGTAACTGTGTGGGGGGGGGTAGGGGGATTTGGGGACGGGAATTGTTCAGCAGCAGCGAACAAACTGTCATTTTTAAAAGGATAAATCTAACCACACATTTTTGTACTTATTTCTGTCCATGATTTTATCTTTCTCCATATGTTGTTACTTGTATTTAATGATTGCCTGTCAGGAGATGCAGGGCGGTGTTGAATTACAGTTAAACGCATGCGCCGTGTGGTGTGTGTATAATGTTGGCCAGGAAGAGATCGGGCATTCAAAACTGCCTTATTTACATTGGCCCGATCCAAGTTCAGTTACTGCAACATTTTGCTCCGAAACTGCAATGGGGGAATAGTTTGCCTTCGATTGTAATTCACAACAGCTGCAAATTTTCACTAACAGCCAACAGTGGAAACATTGCCCAAATCAGTCCACTAAATATACAGTCATTGAAAGGAAGCAAAATGTTTTTTTTTAAATTGGGACGTTGCTTTGTGAATACAGATGTTTTAAATTCCCAGCTTCCCACACTCGGTCTGACAAAACCCAAGACTTTAGCCACAGATAGGGCCTTGTTTACAGGGAATATTGTGCGTCACACTCCTCTGTTGCTTGGCGATATTCATAAAACTGACAACGCATTTTAACTCAAAACTGCTCTTCAGTAAGCCACGTACGTCAAACAACAAAACATGTCAAAGAGTTTTGTGCCGTGCTGATGCAGTGAAGGTGGTTCTGGAGCTCGGTGAGGTTGCCCCGTACAATCTGAATTTGCCCCATTTGCATCGCCGGGTGGACTTGAGAAACCGTGGAAACGCTGAAGCAATACATTCTCATACAACAACAACCTGCATTTATAGAGCTTCTTCGCCCCAAGACGATTCACAGGAGCGCAATCAGAAAAAAGAATTGATGCCAAGCCACACGAGAAGACAAAAGCAAAATATTGTGGATGCTGGAAATATGAAATAAAAACAGAAAGTGCTCAGGTCAGGCAGCATCTGTGGGAAAGGAAACAGAGAAACAAAGTTCTGACGAAAAGTCATCGACCTGAATCATAGGGGTAGAAATTTACCTCCGCCCAAAACGGGATGCACCTTGCGTTTTTGTCGTTTTTCTCCGCCGCATGGGTTGTGGTGGAGGTGCCGTCGGTATTCGGCACTTGGACGATTTTCTCTTGCTCGGGGCGGATGTGCCCTTGCAGCAGTTCGGCCGTCCCGATCACTTATCAGCGGGGCACTAATGACATCAGCGGTCACTCTAAAGGAGAGGGCCGCTGTGAGCGCTGCATATTTTTCAGTTCGGTCCACTGGGCCACCAGGGAGGGTTTCAGCTGGGCCAGCAGCTTGGCACACAAGAGGGGGTGCCAGGTTACCTGTTGGCGGCCCGGCTGAACCCGGCGGCATAATTGTCGGGTCGACCTGGCAGTCAGCCGACAAAGAAAAAATAAGATGGCATCGGTGGCAGTGTCGCCTCCTGTTTAAGGGCGGCCGCGCCCCCGACCAAGGACCAACAAGGAGTGCACCGACACAAAATGCTGTCAAGTTTTGTGTCATCTGCAAACTCCGTTTCTCTCCACAGATGCTGCCTGACCTGCTGAGTATTTCCAGCATTTTCTGCCTTTATTTCACACGAGGAGACAAGTGACAAGAAACTCAGTCAGAGGCAGGTTTTAAGGGGCATTTTAAACGAGGAAAGGTCGAGAGACGGAGAGGTTTAGGGAGGGAATTCCAGAACTTGGGGCCTAGACAACAGAAGGCACCAATGGCCGCCAATGGTGGGATGAAGGAAGCCGGGGATACGCAAGAGGCCAGAAGTGGAGGAGCATAGAGATCTCGGAGGGTTGTAGGGCTGGAGGAGGTTTGAGACATATGGAAGGATTTGAACACAAGGATGAGAATTTTAAACTTGAGGTGTTGCTGGACTGGGAGACAATGTGGGAGCCAATACATATGCAGTTCTTCAGGTCACAACTGCACTTAAGCAATTGCTCAAAAGTTGCATTTATGATTCTAAGTTTCTAGTTGTGGAGCTGGTTGATGTTAGGGGAAGACCAATAATGTAAAAGCTGTGCTGTCATCTCAAGTGGGTGGGATTGGAGCTCAGGCTGCCTGCAGCCAGCAAAGTCCAGTTCTACCAGAGGTGGCCCTTTATGCTTACCTCGGTCAGGCCCTTGTAAACCATCCTGGTGTGTCTAGTGCCACGAGTGCCACTTTGGTTTTTTTTTTTAAGCATAAATTATGCATTTAAGGCTAGTCTCTGAATCACTAATATGGCAAGATATGCTCACAGGGTTGGGCTGAAGCACATAACTGCAATGTTGTATTGAATCACCAATCATTTCAAGGAGACGTGTTTTAAATGACAAAATAATACGAGGAGAGAGATGAAATCTGAACTATTTCCCACTGTGACAAGTGATAACTACCCATCAAGTGTCAGCCTTGGCTCAGTGGTCGCACTCCTAACCGAGTTAGAAAGCTGTGGGTACAAACCCCACTAAGGACTTGAGCACATAATCCACGCTGACACATCAGTGCCGTACTGAGGCAGTGGTGCACTGTCACTGTCTTTTAGACGAGATGTTTTTTGTTCAATGTCCTCCACTTTTAATATATTGAAAACGATCTGATGAGCAACGGGTAAAATCCCAGAGCAGTTTCATTCATTGCGGCAGCTGAATCAGTTAATAAGAATCTCAATGTTACATATTTTAATAGGCATGTGTAGCTGTGCTGGGATTGTAGCAATATTGAAATTGTATTCTATGACTAGAAGAGATTTTCTGCTGTCTTCAAGGATTGAATTCTGCCGGTATTCAGAGGACAGGATCGAAGGCGGGTCAGCTGTGAAATTTGAAATGATTGACAGCAGGTCAGCACCCCGCTGTCAACCCTACTTTACCAGGTGTCAGGTCTGTTGACACGGAGCAGACCCAACACGCAGTGGCAAGGGAGGCAATTTAGATGATTAAGACCTTGTTAAAAAGGCTATTGAACACAATTTTGAGTGCAACGTACCATTTTTCTCGGAGGTTGTTGCTGCATGGGAATCACAGCAGGTAAGAATGTCAGGAGTTGTGTCAACAGGAATTTATTTCAATACCCGACAGCTGCAAGTGTGCTCTTAAAGTTCCCATCTCACAGCTGTTTACTTTCCAAGCTCAGAACCTCTTTCAAGGCACATTGACAACACCAACCTTCTCCGCAATCACTTGATGCTGCACAGGACACAGAGGCATCAGCACCCGACCACATTGCTACCCGGGAGGCTAGACATAGCTTGATAATGGCCAGATTGACTTCACTTGACGCTGTACACCCTGGCTGCCTCATGATGCGCCAAGTTGGCACCAGCCCACACCAACACCATAAAGCAGCCCTACAATGCCCAAGCCATTCCTTTCATAGTCATCACCATTGGGGGGTTACCATTATATCTCACCATTCATTAAAACCCACTTGCAAAGGTGCACCCACATCTGTCTAAGGCAGCGAAGTGTTGAAAATAAAGATTTCAATGTTTGACAACACATTAACAGAAACTTTGCATGAACATTGGCGAAAAGACCGAAGTGCCTACCCTTGTGTTGTCAGTTGGGTATGATTGGACAAGGATGAAGATGAGTGCAAGGGGTGGCTTCTGAGATGGGGTTGTGATAATGTAGAGAGCGCGGAATGGATAGAGGTGCAAGGTAAGTTGGTGTGAGTAAGGATGTGCAGGAGTTGGGTAGGGAAGTGATGGGGCTGCTTTGGTATCCTGGGAAGGTCTCTTCCGCCCATTGGAAGGGAAGAGGACATCCCTCTGTGCTGTGACTCCCTCCGTAAGCAAATGGAGAGAGTGATGGGAACGCCGAGGTGCAGCCCTATACCTCTGGGCAGTGCTCATCAGTGTTTACACCAGTTCAATGCTGTAGAACACTGACAGCACAAATGTCAAAATAAAGTTGGCCATGGTCCCTTTATGGAAACTGGTTGATGACACATCATCAAATGACTTCATCAGACCCACTTCCTTTTAATTGGCCGGAAACCTCGTTGGGCGGGCTGAACAAGATCAATATAAAATCATTGCTACAGAGCAGGCTGGAGCCAGCAGCGGGTTTGGACCTTCCCAGGATACCAAAGCAGCCCAGTTGCACATTGCACAGGAGGGCAGAAGTAGGGATGTCGTCAGGAGGACCTGGCTGCATGGTGCAAACCTTTCAATGACCTCAGTAGATGATGAAAAGTTACTGCAAAGCCACACTCAACCTCATTCTGCTGTGCCACTCATCACATCCCCATCACTTCCCTACCCAACTCCTGCACATCCTTACTCACACCAACTTACCTCGCATCTCGGACCCGCCTCAGTCGGCCAATTCGTGGCCTATGTCTTTGTACTGGGAGAAGGTAGAGAACTCATAACCCTGCCTGTGTATATTGATACCCCCTTCAAAACCCCTCTCGGTTCATGTCGATACCTTCACATATGTCGACGTAAAGCCCACCCAGAACATAGAAACAATTAATATTGATCAGTGGGTTATCAATAACCAATATGTATAATCATTCCACTTTCCGGGGTGAGATGGGGTGGGGGTGCCCCCTCATTGTAGGAGTGCTGCTTTGTTCTAAAGGTGTAAAAATTGACTCAGGAAGCCCAAGTGGCAGCCTTTGAAGGCTTGGAAAAACCTGATGTGATTGAATCACCTCTGGAGGTGGCAAATCTGACAATGTACAACAAATTTGATTATGTAGGAAACTCTCATCATACATTATGGCAGCCTGTATAGCGAAGGGAAGAGAGTAATATACACAGACTGGTAGTCCTTATCCTTCAATCTATTTGTCCTTCTCTCTGCTTGAATACAAGCTGAGAACTGATGGGATTGTCCATGAGAGTTCAGTCCCATGTAAAGAACATAAGAATTAGGAACAGGAGTAGGCCATCTAGCCCCTCGAGCCTGCTCCGCCATTCAACAAGATCATGGCTGATCTGGCCGTGGACTCCGCTCCACTTATCCGCCTGTCCCCATAACCCTTAATTCCCTTATTGGTTAAAAATCTATCTATCTGTGATTTGAATACATTCAATGAGCTAGCCTCAACTGCTTCCCTGGGCAGAGAATTCCAGAGATTCACAACCCTCTGGGAGAAGAAATTCCTTCTCAACTCGGTTTTAAATTGGCTCCCCCGTATTTTGAGGCTGTGCCCCCTAGTTCTTGTCTCCCCGACCAGTGGAAACAACCTCTCTGCCTCTATCTTGTCTATCCCTTTCATTATTTTAAATGTTTCTATAAGATCACCTCTCATCCTTCTGAATGCCAACGAGTAAAGACCCAGTCTACTCAATCTATCATCATAAGTTAACCCCCTCATCTCCGGAATCAGCTGAGTGAATCATCTCTGTACCCCCTCCAAAGCTAGTATATCCTTCCTTAAGTAAGGTGACCAAAACTGCACACAGTACTCCAGGTGCAGCCTCACCAATACCCTGTACAGTTGCAGTAGGACCTCCCTGCTTTTGTACTCCATCCCTCTCGCAATGAAGACCAACATTCCATTCACCTTCCTGATTACCTGCTGCACCTGCAAACTAACTTTTTGAGATTCATGCACAAGGACCCCCAGGTCCTTCTGCACCGTAGCATGTTGTAATTTCTCCCCATTCAAATAATATTCCCTTTTACTGTTTTTTTTTTCCCCACCAAGGTGGATGACCTCACATTTTCTGACATTGTATTCCATCTGTCAAACCTTAGCCCATTCGCTTAACCTATCTAAATCTCTTTGCAGCCTCTCTGTGTCCTCTACACAACCCGCTTTCCACTAATCTTTGTGCCATCTGCAAATTTTGTTACACTACACTCTGTCCCCTCTTCCAGGTCATCTATGTATATTGTAAACAGTTGTGGTCCCAGCACCGATCCCTGTGGCACACCACTAACCACCGATTTCCAACCCGAAAAGGACCCATTTATCCCGACTCTCTGTTTTCTGTTAGCCAGCCAATTCTCTATCCATGCTAATACATTTCCTCTGACTCCGCGTACTTTTATCTTCTGCAGTAACCTTTTGTGTGGCACCTTATCGAATGCCTTTTGGAAATCTAAATACACCACATCCATCGGTACACCTCTATCCACCATGATCGTTATATCCTCAAAGAATTCCAGTAAATTAGTTAAATATGATTTCCCCTTCATGAATCCATGTTGCGTCTGCTTGATTGCACTATTCCTATCTAGATGTCCTGCTATTTCTTCCTTAATGATAGCTTCAAGCATTTTTCCCACTACAGATGTTAAACTAACCGACCTATAGTTAGCTGCCTTTTGTCGGCCCCCTTTTTTTTTAATAAAAGAGTTTTTTCAAAACTTGTTATTGTGGATGCATGGTCCAAATTAATGGAGAGAACTGCAAAGCGTTGGAACTTTTATTGCCTTTTTTTAAAAACCAGATGGAGTAAAACACTTCTGCTAATGTTGAGAGCTTAACATGTATTGACTGAAAGCCTGGTCAGGTGACAAACAATTATCTATTTTTTTCTTTCTTGAATTTTCATAATCAGCACAAATTAGTTGTTTTAGTCTGAGCGAACAGTCTTCCAGTGTGCCATTAGTGACAGTCAGAGAGATCAGAAGTGTACAATGATGTCCCATGCTATTCCCAATATATATCTCAATGGTTTGCCCGGAGGCCCATTATCCGAGTTACTGTGTGCACCCAGTCAAGTTTCAGTTCACAGAACACGTAACTTTTGCATTGAGCACAAGTAAAAAAGTGTTTTTAAAAGAGCTTGAATCAAGATAAACTCAATGTGGGCCATAGGTTCAGACCAGGCTGAGCGTTGGGAGACTGGAGGCAGGCCCAAAGTCATAGCACAAGTAAAAATGTAGCTGGCCTGCAAAGCTCACCACCAGTGATATCAAGGAGTGGGTGAGCTGTGAGAGAAACCCAAGCCAGCATGTCTATCTGGCGGTCAGAGGATCGCTTATTGTTTTATTATATTTTTCATTTTTTTTGTAAAAAAGGCTACCTTTTTATAAATATATTTTATCAATGGAAAATAGGAAGTATTTTTTGAACAAAAGGTACTCCCCTAAACGGTTCTTCCTTTTAAATAACTATTTTAGTTCCGTGCACTTTTGTGATCTGGGTCATCCCTTCTTATTACTGGGCAGTGAATACATTGATCAAGTGTTTAAGACCAATATAAAAAGGCAGGAGGGGCAACCAATGGATTAAAGACCGTTTCCCAACAGACAGAAGGCAGTGAGAATGCCCTGTGCCTATGTAAGGGAAGCTGATAATAGAATATGCAGAGGATAACAGAACTAAGATACATGCAGTTAGTCCTGCCAGAGCAGCCAGCCTGTTCAATGCCGCATCCCAAACACAATGTCCTACCCCACCTGCTTGTGTCGATTTCCGCCTGGCTTTCTTGATGTCTTCCTCTGTTTTGTAAGTGGATTTATTCTCCAGTTGTTGAGTTTTGAATTCCAGATCCTTCTGCCTCTCTGACAGAGCTTTTCGAGCCTACGAAAAAGGGTGACATCAGTTACCACAGATCCAAAGAGAAGTCAGCCTTTCCTGGTTGAGATCCATCTATGTGAACACCAACAGCTTGCATTTAAATAGTGCCCGACACTTAACAGAATACACCAAAGTGCTTTGCAGCATGAGCAGTGGACATTGGGCAAAGAATTCGTCGAGATGGCCCAATGCACAATTAAATAGATAAGTTTTGAAGGGGGCCTTTACAAAAGAATCATGAAGTAGGGATGAGCTCCAGAATGCAGGTGCATAATGGCTGAAGATGTTGCTGGAGACAGTGCAGCGGATGAGGGGCAGTACACCATGATACCAAGACTGCAGGCATGAGAAGAATTTCTAGGCCTTTGTATTTCAAGGTTCTAAAATAATCCTAGAAACTGTAAGCCAGCAGTGATCATTGGTCAAATAGATTGCAGTTCTGCATTTTGGCTACTATACTAAAATTGTTTGGTTTCAAGTCCACATGCAGCTGAGCCAAGGCAGTGATCCACACACTCAGAGGAATTTCACAACAGTACATTTTTTTTTTTAGCAATAACTGGTCACATCTGCGTCAGGTGGCGATTTCCTGAAGAGTCATCACTTGAACAGGATCTGCACCTTTCAGGGGAATCGCCAGTGGGTCACACAATGCCACACCACAACTCTGGGCAGCTGAGGTTTTTTCATTTGCCTCAATTGCTGCAACAGCTTAAAAACACAGAGGAATACAAATAATAATTCTATAATACAGAGGAAGGGAGTAGTGAAATAGTCAGAAATTGCGCATTAGGCACTATGGATAATGGCAAAAGTAAAAGGTGTAAGGAAATTAAATCAAGAGAGTGAAATAAGAAAGGTGCAAGAGAAACATTAAAGCGGAAGAACGGGTTAGGGTGTGTGGCCCAAATAAGCGTTCTGTATAAGGAACAAATTGAATAAATTGCAGGCGCAAATTCAACTTAGAGGGTATGACATGATAGCCATTATCGAGGCATCGCTGCAAGATAGTCAGGACTGGGAACTGAATAGATCATGTCCTACAGGACGAACAGGGAAAGTGGTGGAGCGGGAGGAGTCGCATTAGTGATTAAGGAAGAAATTACTTCTGTGATGAGAGGATATAACGAGAAGCAAGCAGGCAGTGAAGTCTTTATGGGTTGAATTAAGAAATAGAAAAGGATTAAAATCTGTAGTGAGTTGTGTATAGGCCCCTTGGTAGCAGCTGTGAAGTGGCAGACTGTATAAATGCAGAGATTAGACAAGCATGTAGTAAAGGCAGAGTGGTTGTAATGGGGGATTTTAACTTCCGTATTAATTGAGATAAGTAGACTAGCTCATGTCAGAAACATTTCTTGTGTTCAGGACAGTTTTCTGCAACAATATATCCTAGAAGCAACAAGGGGGCAGGCCATATTAGATTTAATAATGAGTACTGAGTCAGATTTAGTTAACAGCGTAACAGTGTGTGAATATTTATCGATTAGCAACCATGATATGATTGATTTCAATATTGTGTTTAAAAGGGAGAAACCGGAAACAGCTAAGATTCTAGATTTGGGTAAGGCTGACTTCAACGGGGTGAGACAGAGACTGTCCACAGTAAACTGGGCAAATCTGCCAATGGGTAAAACAACAGGAGATCAGTGGGAGGTTTTCAAAAAAGAATCTAACATGATACAGAACCAGTTTTTACCCCCAAGAGGCAAGAGCTCTACTTGCCAAAAAAAATGCTATGGATAGAAAAGAGAGGGAGGGGTAAGGGACAGCATAAAACTAAAGGAAAAAGCTTACAAAAATAGCACAGATCCTGGCGAATGGGGAGATACAAAGAACAGCAAGGTCTCAAAACAGATAGCAAGAGTCACAAAAAGGAGTTGGAGAAAAAACTTGAGGGATATCAAAATCAACACAACATTGTTTACAATTGTATTAGGAAACAGAGGTGATCAAGAACAATGTGGGCCCCTTAAAATGGATAATGGTGATATTGTAAATAAACATAAGGAAATGGTCGACATTTTAACTAATTACTTTGCAACAGTGTTTACAGCAGAGGAAGTGGATAGTGTATGGGACACCCCAAGGAAACTAATTTTGAATCAGGGATGGGGACTCACCATAATTAATTAACTGTAATGAAGTAAATAATAGTAATAAAGAGCAACAAATCCCCAGGACTTTAAAGGAAGTAGGTGAGAACATTGCAGATGCCCTAACTAGAACATTGCAGATGCCCTAACTAGAATCTTCCAAAGATTTCTCTATTCAGGAACTGTTCCTTTAGATTGGAAAATTGCACATGTCACTTTACTATTTGAGAGAGATGAGAGGGGTAAACCTGGGAATTATAGACCAGTTAGCTTCACATCTGTTGTTGGGAAATGGATCTTTCACTTGTTGACAATAAAATAGCCACTATAAACCATATTGGTGTCAACAAAAACAACTTGTATTTGTATAGTGCCTTTAATGTAGTAAAAAAACGTTCCAAGACGCTTCACAAGAGTGTTATGAGACAACAGGAAAATTGACACCGAGTCACATGGGGGAGAAGATTAAGGCAGATGACCAAGGGCTTGGTCGGAGAGGTGGGTTTTGGGGGAGGAGGGAGAGGTTTGGGGAGGGATTTCTGGAGCTTGGGCTGAGGGCACGGCCACCGATGGTTGAGCGGTTGTGATTGGGGAAGCTTGGGAGGGCAGAGTTTGAGGGGCGTGGATATCTCCGGGGGGGGCGGGTGGGGAGGAGAGGGCTGTTGGGCTGGGGGAGATTGCAGAGGTGGGGAGAGGCGAGGCCATGGAGGGATTGTAGACAAGGATGAGAATTTTGAAAACGAGGCGTTGCTTAACCAGGAGCCAATGTAGGACAGCAATTGCCTAATACTAAAGTCTATAATTAAGGATAGGGTGACTGAACATCTTGAACATTTTCAGCTAATCAGAGAGTGCCAGCATGGATTTGTAAAAGGGCAGGTCATGCCTGAATCTGATTGAATTTTCTGAGGCGGTGACTGAAGTAGTGGACAGGAGAATGTCTATGGATGTTATTCACATGGACTTCCAGAAGGCAGTCGATAAAGTCCCTCACAAGAGACTGTTGGCTAAAGTTGAAGCTCATGGAATTTTCGGTTGCTGCCCCTCACAGGAAGTGGAGTGCAATGTCACGCACCTCACTTCCTGTTGGGGCGGATCGGGGGCGCCTCTTGGGCACGTTCACGTTTCAACACCCCTCCCCTTCAGTTAAAGGGGAGGGCTGCTGCACCTTCGGCACAGCCTCTGATGACCTCCACTGGGCCACCAGGGCCACATGGTGTCGAGGCTGCAGCCCAGCATCCAAACGGGGTGTCGGGCTGCACGATGGCGGCCTGGACCACGCAACAGAGGACCAAAATGGACTGACCAGTGAGTCGGCCAAACCTACAAAATGGCGGCACACGGCGCTCCCCACCTCCCATTTAAATTCCGCTCCGCAAGATGTCGGCCCGGTTCGCAGAGCCACGAGGCTGGTGCTGACACCGCTCGTGGCAGCCTCGTAGGGGGCTGGCCAAATTCCGCCGCGAAGCAGAAAATGGTCGCCGCACGGTGCTGAGGAGTCGACACACATGGCGACGACGCTATCGCCGGTTGCACGGCAGACGGGGCATTACGCTACCGTGTCAGCGCAAAACAAGGCAATTTGGGCTCAGAGAGTAGGGATAATGGGCAGGTACTCTAATTGGCACGATGTGACTAGTGATGTTCCAAAAGGATCTGTGTTGGGAACTAAATTATTCACTGTATTTACTAATGACTTTGATGATGGGATATAGAGCCACATATCCAAATTTGTCAATGACACAAAGATCGGTGGCATTGTAAGCAGTGTAGATGGAAGCATAAAATTACAAAAAGATATCAATAGATTAAGCGAATGGGAAAAACTGTGACAAATCGATTTCAGTGTAGGCAAGTGTGAAGTTATCCACTTTAGATCAAAAAAGGATTGATGAGAGTACTGGTGAAAATCTAGAATCAGTGGAGGTCCAAAGAGACTTGGGGGTTCATGTTCATTGGTCATTAAAATGTCATGGACAGGTACAGAAAATAATCAAAAAGTCGAAATGGACTGCTGACTTTTATATCTAGATGGCGAATACAATGAGGTAGATGTCATGCTGCAGTTATACAAAACACTGGTTAGACCACGCCTGGGGTACTGTGCTCAGTTCTGGGAACCACACCTTAGGAAGGATATATTGGCCTTGGAGGGAGTAGATTTAGTAGAATGATATCTGAACTCCAAGGGTTAGAAACATAGAAAATAGGTGCAGGAGTAGGCCATTCAGCCCTTCTAGCCTGCACCGCCATTCAATGAGTTCATGGCTGAACATGCAACATCAGTACCCCATTCCTGCTTTCTCACCATACCCCTTGATCCCCCTAGTAGTAAGGACGACATCTAACTCCTTTTTGAATATATTTAGTGAATTGGCCTCAACAACTTTCTGTGGTAGAGAATTCCACAGGTTCACCACTCTCTGGGTGAAGAAGTTTCTCCTCATCTCGGTCCTAAATGGCTTACCCATTATCCTTAGACTGTGACCCCTGGTTCTGGACTTCCCCAACATTGGGAACATTCTTCCTGCATCTAACCTGTCTAAACCCATCAGAATTTTAAACGTTTCTATGAGATCCCCTCTCATTCTTCTGAACTCCAGTGAATACAAGCCCAGTTGATCCAGTCTTTCTTGATAGGTCAGTCCCGCCATCCCGGGAATCAGTCTGGTGAACCTTCGCTACACTCCCTCAATAGCAAGAAAGTCCTTCCTCAGGTTAGGAGACCAAAACTGTACACAATACTCCAGGTGTGGCCTCACCAAGGCCCTGTACAACTGTAGCAACACCTCCCTGCCCCTGTACTCAAATCCCCTCGCTATGAAGGCCAACATGCCATTTGCTTTCTTAACCGCCTGCTGTACCTGCATGCCAACCTTCAATGACTGATGTACCATGACACCCAGGTCTCGTTGCACCTCCCCTTTTCCTAATCTGTCACCATTCAGATAATAGTCTGTCTCTCTGTTTTTAACCACCAAAGTGGATAACCTCACATTTATCCACTTTATACTTTATCTGCCATGCATTTGCCCACTCACCTAACCTATCCAAGTCACTCTGCAGCCTCATAGCATCCTCCTCGCAGCTCACACTGCCACCCAACTTAGTGTCATCCGCAAATTTGGAGATACTACATTTAATCCCCTCGTCTAAATCATTAATGTACAGTGTAAACAGCTGGGGCCCCAGCACAGAACCTTGCGGTACCCCACTAGTCACCGCCTGCCATTCTGAAAAGTACCCATTTACTCCTACTCTTTGCTTCCTGTCTGCCAACCAGTTCTCAATCCATGTCAGCACACTACCCCCAATCCCATGTGCTTTAACTTTGCACATTAATCTCTTGTGTGGGACCTTGTTGAAAGCCTTCTGAAAGTCCAAATATACCACATCAACTGGTTCTCCCTTGTCCACTCGACTGGAAACATCCTCAAAAAATTCCAGAAGATTTGTCAAGCATGATTTCCCTTTCACAAATCCATGCTGACTTGGACCTATCATGTCACCTCTTTCTAAATGCGCTGCTATGACATCCTTAATAATTGATTCCATCATTTTACCCACTACCGATGTCAGGCTGATCGGTCTATAATTCCCTGTTTTCTCTCTCCCTCCTTTTTTAAAAAATGGGGTTACATTGGCTACTCTCCACTCGATAGGAACTGATCCAGAATCCATGGAATGTTGGAAAATGACTGTCAATGCATCCGCTATTTCCAAGGCCACCTCCTTAAGTACTCTGGGATGCAGTCCATCAGACCCTGGGGATTCATCGGCCTTCAATCCCATCAATTTCCCCAACACAATTTCCCAACTAATAAGGATTTCCCTCAGTTCCTCCTCCTTACTTGACCCTCCGACCCCTTTTATATCCGGAAGGTTGTTTGTGTCCTCCTTAGTAAATACCGAACCAAAGTACTTGTTCAATTGGTCTGCCATTTCTTTGTTCACCCCGTTATGACTTCCCCTGATTCTGACTGCAGGGGACCTACGTTTGTCTTTACTAACCTTTTTCTCTTTACATATCTATAGAAACTTTTGCAATCCGTCTTAATGTTCCCTGCAAGCTTGTTCTCATACTCCATTTTCCCTGCCCTAATCAAACCCTTTGTCCTCCTCTGCTGAGTTCTAAATTTCTCCCAGTCTCTGGGTTCGCTGCTATTTCTGGCCAATTTGTATGCCACTTCCTTGGCTTTAATACTATCCCTGATTTCCCTTGATAGCCACGGTTGAGCCACCTTCCCTTTTTTATTTTTACGCCAGACAGGAATGTACAATTGTTGTAGTTCATCCATGCGGTCTCTAAATGTCTGCCATTGCCCATCCACAGTCAACCCCTTAAGTATTATTCGCCAATCTATCCGAGCCAATTCACGCCTCATACCTTCAAAGTTACCCTTCTTTTAAGTTCTGGACCATGGTCTCTGAATTAACTGTTGAATTACGAGGAGAGATTATACAAACTGGGGTTGTATTCCCTGGAATTTAGATTACGTAGTGATTTGATTGAAGTTTTCAGGATATTAAGGGAAACTGATAGGGTAGATAGAGAGAATATAGGTCTGCTTGTTGGGGAGTCTAGGACGAGGGGACATAGCCTAAAAATTAGAGCCAGACCATTCAGGAGTGAAGTTAGGAAACACTTCTACACGCAACGGTTGGTAGATGTTTGGAACTCTCTTCTGCAAATGGCGGTTGATGCTGGGTCAGTTGTTAATGTTAAATCAGAGATTGATTGATTTTTGTTAACCAAAATGTATTAAGGGATATGGGGCAAAGGTGGGTATATGGAATTAGGTCACAGATCAGCCATGATCTCATTGAATGATGGAACAGGCTCGAGGGGCTAATTGGACTGCTCCTGTTCCTATATGCCTATGAATGGCACCACCAGTGTCGCCGTTGATGAATGCAGCACCAATTATGGGTTTGAGCCACACAGACCGGGAGGATCCAAGGTAGATCCCACATTTGTCTTGGGCTTGAGAGCTAGGTCTTGGTAGAGTGGCAAGGGTTATCCAAGACGACTGGAAACCTGCTCTGCTGCACGTACCTGGTGCGCACACATATCGCAGTGTGGGCTGGCCCGTGCTGCCCCTGGGACCCTGGTCCCAAACCAACTTTAGGGGCACCACTACTGCCCTCGGGGCCTCTGGATTAGCTGGGTGAATACAAAGTATATACCAAGAACAATTCATGCACCCGATTAGCAACCTTTGGGTTAATCTCGACTTTGTGCTATAGTCATCATCATCATAGGCAGTCCCTCGAAATGAGGATGACTTGCTTCGACAACAAAAAAGGATGAGTTTACAGGTGTTTCAATGAAGGACCTAATATTCCAGATCCTGAACTACATCCTGAAGGGTGGAAGATGCCTGTGCATGGATTTTTTTTAAACGTGTGGTGACCGTTGCACACCAGCCACCACACGAGCTTGAGAGCTAGGTCTTGGACCAGTGGCGAGGATTACCCAAGACAACTGGAGACTTGCTCTGCTGCACGGACCTAGTGCGCACACATATCGCAGTGTGGGCTAGCCCATGTTGCCCCGGGCCCCTGGCCCCCAAACTCACCCCACTCCTGGGCCCCGATCACATTCCTCTACAGTCTCTCGCTGCGCCTTCGCCCCGACCTCGCCGCTCCTGCTGTATCTACCCACGCTCCAATCACCGACCTGAACCTTGATGACGTCACTCTTCGCTGCTCTCTGAAGTGGCACGCCTCCTCGCTGCTCCTCGGCGCCGCACCTCCAGCTCCTTTTATGGCCCCAACCTGCCGCTGGTGTTCTCACACAGGTCGGGGCCTCCACACTGCTATAGTGTAAAACAAGCGATAGCTATCAACAGCCCATTTCACATCTCACTTGGGCTGCCGACTCGATATCACCTCTTTTATACTATCGCACAGTCAAAATCTGCCCGTGTGTGAACACTAGGTGAGGATACTGTCAGGCTTCAGCAAAGAATGACTATTCAGGGAGTTTGAATCTGTTTACTGGCAAGTCAACATGAGTGAGCACAGTCAGGAGAGAAAATTGGAGAGAAAAATACAGAGGGGTCTAGATACATGACATGATGGGCATCAGTTTTATGAATTGCTGACTATAAAAACAGCATTTGTGTACTCAATTCTGTTAACTTTCAAGTCTGACTGTAAACAAACTTATTTTTTTGTTTATCCAAACCTCATTAGCGTTATTCTGGCAGGAGTCAGCCAAGATTCACCCAATAATATAACTGTGATTGTCATTACTAAAAAATATTCTGCAGTCCACAACAGGTAGCTGTATCTAGAATGGCCACCAACAGATCTCTGGTAACAGCAGGAATTAGAGAGACAGCTGCCTGCAATGAAATGTGGAGCATCTTTGTCTGGAATGTTGAAAAGATGATTGTCCGACTGTTGGACGAGCCCCAGACAATCTCCGTGATTTATCATTAATTCCAGGATGGACTGGAATTCCAATGTCGAGACATCAAAGATTTCCCCACTGTTTTTGACATGCCAATGATGACTAATAATAGGATGATGCTTTATTTCAATGTCTTGGATCATTAGATGTGACAAAATGTGACCAGGACTTTAGCAGGATTCTCCTTTACGTTCCTGCTAATTTAGATTTAATCTCCCAGTTGACAGACTATAATGTTTGATTGCCATTTGCTTTTTAGTTCATACTTTTTGTTGTGCTGCTTGTCCGATAACTGAAATGAATTTGCCGTTACAGGCCTCAGCTGCCCTGAAGATATAGTTGAGAGCGCTGATCTATACTTTAACTGCTGATATGGAGAACATAGAATCAATAGGGTAATTTTGACTTTGTGCAATCCTGTAAAATGAGCGATGGCAAATCAGCAGCCCGTTTTACATCTCTCCCAATTTTTATTTCCACTGACTTCATATTTATCTTTGTGAAACCAGTGGGAACCTCCAAGGAAATGGCATAAATAACTGAAAGTGGCCATGCCAGCATGGCTCAGTGGGAAGCACTCTCGCCTCAGTGTCCGAAGGTTGCGGGTTCAAGTCCCATTCCAGAGACTTGAGCACAAAATCGAGTCGGAGACTCTGGTGCAATATTGAGGAAGTGCTGCACTGCCGTCTTTCGGATGAGACGTTAAACCAAGGCCCTGTCTGCTCTCCAAGGTGGCCGTAATGATCCCATCACACTATTTCAAAGAAGAACAGAAGAGTTTTCATGGTGACCTGAATAATATTTATCCCTCAACGGACAAGTAAATACAGATATAATCTGGCCATTATCACATTGCTGTTTGAGGGACCTTGCTGTCCTATATTGAAACTGCAAAAGTATTTCATTGCTGTAAAGGCGCTTCCTTAGCGTGATTCCATTCATCTTTTGCCGGAGTTACAAAAGGCTGGTAGAACGCTGATGAAATTTCACGGCCAATATTTTAATTACATGAATTAAAAGGTGAGGAAAATCTCTCCATTGCATCCTTTTTAAGTTAAAAATTATATATTTCTGAAAACAATAAGGTTTCAGCTTTCTGCCCAGTCCAGAGTATCTCATACCTTCTCCACTGTAGCATAGCGAGCGCTCAGTTGTTTGCGGAGGTCAGATATATGATGGTCAAACTTCTTCATATCCTTCTTGAAGTTTTCTCGAAATGACAGCAGTGGTTTCTCTACTTCGCTCTGCAGCTGAGAAATGAGAACAGAAATGAACTCTCATCATCAAGGAGAGAGAATACTCCTAGGATTTTCTATAATATTGGAGTTCTCTCTGAACGTTTACGGTCTCTATGTAAAGTACCGTCTGCTCCTTCTCTGACCATGTCATTGTGCAAAGGATGTTCTTTAGTAAATCTACTTTTTACAAGATAATAAACATCAGAAACTTGAAAATATAGACAGTCTATTCTCCAAGCACCATAAAATGGGATTTCCTGTAATTAAAGCAATTTTGCTGTTGGGGAGTTTCTGGCATAGATTTGTAGCTATGCTGATCAATTCCGATGCAGTTCTATTGCCAGCTGAGTTGGCAGATGAACGTGGAACTCAGGCATACAGAACAATCTCTGGACTCTCCAGAGTTATCTGATCTCAGCCACGGCGATAAGAAGAATGCTTGCATTTGGCTTCAGACCCTCCAGGCTGGTGGGGGTGGGAGGAGGAGAATCAATCAACATTCCCACTCTCTGTCCAGCAATTCCCCCTGGAAAGCACCCATGTGTAGACATTGGGCGCGGCTCAGACATGATGCGCCTCCCCCACTGCGGCTGAATAGCCAAACTCTCACTGCCTGAACCTGAATAGTCATTTGGGCAAGATATCAAAGGACATGTGGAAAGTGTACCCAGAATGTCAGCAGGGAAAATAAGTAATGGGGGAGAAAGAAAGCATATTGTGCGAGAATGTGCCATGTTCAGAGATGTGGGTTTAATATAGGCTTATGTGTCTCAGCTGTAACATTGTCGTTTTAATATCTCGTGTTATGCTGGTCACATTTTCAAGTACTTGCTCGTCCACTGGCTTCCCACAATATCCTGATATGCGAGGCCAGGGAGCATGGAACCCCCCCCCCCCTCCCCCCTCCCCCATCCACACGCGGAAAACTGGGACAGCGTTCAGTCAATAAGGGCATTTTCCATTTTGTCCTGTTGCAATCTCATTGGCAAATATGGAACGACAGTAGGGCTCATGGAGTTTATTTGAGTTAATTCACAGAAGGAAATAGGAAGTCCTAGTACAAACATATATATAAAACACACACATAGATCTGCCAGTTGAAAACCTGCCAAAAGTCTATGCCGCTAAATCTTTATCTGATCACGTTCCTAAGCACAATAGCACAAACACAGCAGTTATAGAAACGTCTGCAGGCTATGCTTTTCCTGTGTTATTAACAGACTGTACTCCTGGCTTGCAGATCACGCCCAGTGTTGACTAATAATCCCTAGTTTACCAGAGTACTTTAAAAAAATTATTCAGAGAGAGTGTAGAGCAAGGAAAATCTCTCTGAACTGCTGAGACGGGGGTGGGTGAGAGAGACAGAAAGAAAACAAAAGCTCCAGGAATTGTTTTCCTCACCGACCACTTTTAATGGCGGGGGGGGGCCCAGATTTAGTTAGGCCTGCGCACCTGGATTGGGTTTTTATTGATCTTTTTCCCATGGATGTGGGTCAATCGGTGAAACGATTTATTACCTTCGATGAAAACTTCAGATGAACCTCGGCCTCGTCTGCCAAACTCTTCTTCACTTGTGTCCAGGACTCTCCCAAGGTGCTGCCAGGGACAGGCAAAAATAAAGAACATTAGGATTTTAAAGAGACTGGAAATGGCCACAGGTCCAGCACAAGGGCATTCATTTTTTATATCAATTCCAATTACCCACCTCACTCTATCCTGCAAACTGTACTTTATCCAAAAACACATTTTGTTCCCTCTTGGGGGAAAGAGTTTCTCTACTCACTGTAGCGACATTATAAACACATTGCCACAGAACGAGTTGATGGCAGAGTTACCAAGGCAATGCTTCATCCACATAATGTCTTCTTCAGTGACTTCCATGGTAATTTAATCCACAAGGCTATTACCATTAGTACAAACCTTCTGCCTGACTACCTTTTCTTTAAGGAGAGGCATTCTAGTTCAAGCTTTATTTATATCAAATCTTAACATGCGCATATCTAATTCTTCTCTGCACTATTTCACAATACTACCCATGTTAACAGCGCAACAATTTTGTTTTTAAAAACAGTACACACGAGAATAGCACTGATTATAATTTCTGACTTTTTAAAATGCACATCCGAAATGTTAACCCTTCACAACAATGTACAATTTGCTTTGAGCAACTTGGTCAACTCCTTATGTTGCACTAAGAAGTTGAATTAAGTCTCCTCAAAGTCTCCCTTTCTTCAATAAAAACAAGCTCAGCTTGCTTAATCTTTACCCACAAGTTAAATTCCTGACGCTCAATCATCTTCGTCACCACTGTAGATATAAAGGAAATTAAATTCTCCTAAAATTAGATGACAAGCATCTGATGGGCTCTGACTAATGGTTTGTACAGCTATGACCTTGTTAGGTTTGCACATGATCCCTCTCCTAATGTAACCCAATACTTTAATCGTCCTTTTAATTTTAATTGCAGCTTAGCAATTTGCTGATTGTTTCATAGGATGTGCTCACACTTCACAGGTTTAGCATCAGTGTGAAGCTCAAATTGCTTTGCACTGACATTACAATTGTATACCAAGGCCGGAACTGTCGATGCAAAGCAGTGTTACCATCTCCTCCAGAGTATCTCACTCAGCTTGGCTCCAGTACCAAGCCAGGCCTAAAGCTGCAAGCACATTGCAACTGCAATGCCCTCTAGTCTGAGCATTCATCCACTGAAAAAAAGAGAAAAAAAAAATTCATCCACTGGGGGAAAACTGGGATACTACAGAAAGGGAAGGAAATGTTCTTTTATTTCACACCAAGGTACAATATGAATTGGATACACAGGGAGGCTCCCTCTGCAGGTAGCTAATAATCCATAAACCCCCGAGTCTCTCCACAACCCTTTTCTCCTTTAAGCCTCTCCATCAAAGCCATCTCTCGACCAAGCTTTTGATCACACCTCCTCATCTCTCCTCCTTTGGTTCGACATCTGTTTTCCTTACACCTCTGAAGTGTCTTGGGATGTTTTTCTACATTAAAGGCACTTTATAAATGCAAGTTGTTTACTTTTACAAATCCAACAGTGGACACTTAAGTTGGCTCTACTGGATATAACTGAGGAGGCATTTGCAGGGAAACAAGCAGCACATGCCCGACATGCCTTCACTTGCAGAGTATTTGAGGCCAAAATTGCCCTTTTTATAGGCCCATTAGCACCTCTGGGGGGCACAATGGTGTTTTCGCCCAGGGGAGGGATCCGGGGAAATTGCCCCGGAGGTTTGGGGGATACTGTCCCAGCAGCACCGCGCCCCACGATTAGCGGCCCGGGCCGGCGCGCAACCGGTGATGACATCATCGTCATATGTGCTGACCCCTTTGCACCCACGGGGGAAATTGCCCCCGCCCGCGAGGCTGACGTGGGCAGATGTCTGCCCCAGCTTCGCAAGTTGCCAGTTTTATTCGTCAGCCGACTCGAGTCGGTCGGACAATGGAGCCCTCCTGTCGACCGGGCCGCCATCGTGCAGCCCGGCACTCCCTGTTGGGTGCCAGGCTGCTGGGGATCGGTCAGTCGCGTCCCTGGTGGTGGCCACCAAAGGGCCTGCAGAATGCGTAGCGACCCTCCCCTCTAATGGAAGGGGGGGGTTGTAGTGCTTTAATGCTATGTAGAGCATTCACGTAGCGCTGGCCTCCACAGCGGGCCTCTGGACTTTACGCACGCTGCCACCCCGGGACCGCCCCTCCAAGGGAGCGGAGCACAGGAGACAGACAGCGTTCTGCTTTCTTGGAAGGGTGCACGGCCCAATTCCGAGTCAGGGCCAGGCACAGGAAGCCCTGGCAGGTTACCACCCCCAAATCGGGGTGAAGGGCAATTTTCAGCCCCTTAAGTCTGGCACCAAGCAACCCATGCAATCATATGTAATCATCTTTAATGAGTTGTCTGCCTGGCAAAGTATTTCATATTGATAATATTGCGACAAAAAGCCACTTTAGAAGTTGTTGTAAAATCCTAGTTTGAAATAAGCCATAGGTTAACGAAGGACAGGAACATAATCATGCTTATTTGTACTGCAAAAATGGCTGCCATGCTCCACCCTTTGTCTATCATTGGTCCCCTTGGAGGATAAGCCACACCCTGAAGTTTCACTGGAATGTGTAACTGGAACCACCCATCCCAAGGTCTCAGTGACTTTGCAAATTGTAACTCGATCCACTTTGACTTCCTGAAGCGACAGTTTGATTAGTAATGAGCTCACAACTGACGATAACTTGGCATCATCTTTTTCAGACTGGAAATTGAGAATGGTTGGTTTAGGAAATGGAAACATTCAGACTAGTCCAGTCAGGGATGTTCTTTGAGTTTGGGTTTAGGCACATTATTCGGTCACAGCAGAAACTATAAGAAAAAAAATAACAAAAGAATAGCTTATTTGGCCCCTCCATGGTTCCCACTGCATTTGGTCCAGCTGATCTAGCAGCGTTTGATGTTGACAGTTGTAACGTTGATGAAGAATACATGAGATGTTAAGACTCCTTGCCAACACCAGTATCTTTAAAAATAAAGGTTAAAAAGTTCACCCAGGAGCCTTTTATACTCGCTTTGCATAGAACCACAGAAAATAGATGCAGCAATAGGCCATTCGGCACTTCGAGCCTGCACCACCATTCAATATCATGGCTGATTATTTTTACAATTTTAGTATCCCATTCCTGCTTTCTCTCCATAACAATTGATCCCTTTAGCCATAAGGGCCACATCAAACTCCCTTTTGAATATATCTAATGAACTGGCCTCAACAACTTTCTGTGGTAGAGAATGCCACAGGTTCCTAATTCTCCGAGTGAAGAAGTTTCTCAGCTCAGTCCTAAATGGCTTACCCCTTACCCTTAGACTGTGACTCCTGGTTCTGGACTTCTCCATCATCGGGAATATTCTTCCTGCATCTAACCTGTCCAATCCCTCAGAATTTTATATGTTTCTATGAGATCCCCTCTTATTCTTCTAAATTCCAGTGAATAGAAGCCTAGTCGATCCAGTCTTACTTCATATTTCAGTCCTGCCATCCCAGGAATCAGTCTGGTGAACCTTCGCTGCACTCCCTCAAGAGCAAGAATGTCCTTCCTCAGATTAGGAGACCAAAACTGTACACAATATTCAACGTGTGGCCTTACCAAGGCCCTGTACAACTGCAGTAAGACCTCCCTGCTCCTATACTCAAATCCTCTCGCTATGAAGGCCAACATGCCATTTGCCTTCTTCACCGCCTGCTGTACCTGCATGCCAACTTTCAATGACTGATGTACCATGACATCCAGGTCTCGTTGCACCTCTCCTTTTACTAATCTGTCACCATTCAGATAATATTCTGCCTCCCTGTTTTTACCACCAAAGTGGATAACCTCACATTTATCTACATTATACTGCATCTGCCATGCATTTGCCCACTCACCTAACCTGTCCAAGTCACTCTGCAGCCTCTTAGCATCCTCCTCACAGCTCACACTGCCACCCAGCTTAGTGTCATCTGCAAACTTGGAGATATTATATTCAATTCCTTCATCAATATCATTAATGTATATTGTAAATAGCTGGGGTCCCAGCACTGAACCTTGTGGTACCCCACTAGTCACTGCCTGCCATTCTGAAAAGGACCTGTTTATTCCTACTCTTTGCTTTTTGTCTGCCAGCCAGTTCTCTATCACGTCAATACATTACCCTCAATACCATGTGCTTTAATTTTGCACACTAATCTCTTGTGTGTGACCTTGTCAAAAGCCTTTTGAAAGTCCAAATACACCACATCCACCGGTTCTCCCTTATCCACTCTACTCGTTACATCCTCAAAAAATTCTAGAAGATTTCTCAAGCATGATTTCCCTTTCATAAATCCATGCTGACTTGGACTGATCCCGTCACTGCTTTCCAAATGCGCTGCTATTGCATCTTTAATAATTGATTCCAACATTTTCCCCACTACCGATGTCAGGCTAACCAGTCTATAATTCCGTTTTCTCTCTCCCTCCTTTTTTAAAAAGTGGGGTCACATTAGCTTCCCTCCAATCAATTTCCACAACACAATTTCCTGACTAATAAGGATTTCCTTCAGTTCCTCCTTCTTGCTAGACCCTTGGTCCCCTAGTATTTCCGGAAGGTTATTTGTGTCTTCCTTAGTGAAGACAGAACCAAAGTATTTGTTCAATTGGTCTGCCATTTCTTTGTTCCCCATTATAAGTTCACCTGATTCTGACTGCAAGGGACCTACATTAGTCTTCACTAATCTTTTTCTCTTCACATATCTATAGTAGCTTTTGCAGTCAGTTTTTATGTTCCCTGCAAGCTTACTCTCATACTCTATTTTCCCCCTCCTAATTAAACCCTTTGTCCTCCTCTGCTGAATTCTAAATTTCTCCCAGTCCTCAGGTTTGCTGCTTTTTCTGGCCAATTTATATGCCTCTTCCTTGGATTTAACACTATCTTTAATTTCCCTGGTTAGCCACGGTTGAGCCACCTTTCCCGTTTTATTTTTACGCCAGACAGGGATGTATAATTGTTGAAGTTCATCCATCAAAGGAGTAGCTTAAAGCGATCTCACTTTGAGGTGACGCACCACCATATCAATGATTTCATTGAACTGTTGCACAAAGTGCAGCATAACTAGGCTATAAAAGTGGGACATCCCTTCTGCTCCTCAGTATTTGCACTTTACTCAGGGAATGGACAGTTCTATGTAATCGAAGTTACTCCAACAGCATGGTACGCCTTTAACAAAATGTACATAACTTCACTTATAACTCCAGTCAGATGAAATAACTCTAAAAGGCATAACCGGGTCTTGCAGTTAAGTAATAATATAAAGAACATATTTTAACAAGAAATTATATAGAGGAGTTCTAGAATAGGGGAAGTTTCTACGTCCACACCACTGCCGAGGAGACTCACTCGTTGGCAGAGCAAATCTAAAATGCGCGCCAACACATAGTTAAAGTTTTTCCAAACATTCAAGAGGGCTGGATTTTCGGCTTTGCTCATTTATGTCAGTAATGGCGGTGGGGCGGTAAAGTTTGCGCCTCATTCAGCAAAATTGAGCAACTGCACCTTGAGTGTGGGGCGGAGTGCTAAGGGAGGCACTGTACACCTCTTAGGGCACTAGGCTGGCTGAGCATGCAAAAACCCCGAGCTAAACAGCCGGCCTCAGCGTGCTCGGAGAGGCCTGGGGAGAAAAAAAAAACCCAACAAAAGCATTCCCAATACATAGTTCACGCCACCACAACATAAATCGCAAAAAAACAAAAACAAAAAGTCACACTTACCAGAGGTCGATATTACTTACCTCACTGTAGCCACCACAGGTTCGTTACCGTCCACTTTCACAGGCGGTCCCCAGCACGGCGCTCAACGGATCGGGCAGGAGCCAAAAATCGATCTGGTGTCACCACCAGGGGCGTTGCAGACCGGCTCGCCTCTTCCGGGCGGTAATGCTCCACGGCCTGCCAAAACAGGCCCCGAAAACCCTGGCTGGGCGTTGGAAGAGCTCACCACCACCACTGTCGCCCCTCCGGGGCATAATCAGAGGCAGCAACAAGCCAACAATCCAGCCCATAGCTTGTCAGTAAAATCAGCTGGGCAATGCACAAAACCGTCCAAATACATCCACAATTACGGCTGCATTGCATGCAAATTCAAATCGTGGACCAAACACCTGCAGTTTTATGTTTCAACAGCCATTGCAGGCAAAGACCCGCCAATGGTGCGAAGTTTCAAAGTTCCACATCACTTCTCTAAGGGCTGACACGTCAGGAAATGAGAGAAAATAAGATATTGGGCCTGAAATCCCGATGCTGGGCTTCCCGCGGGCGCTCGCGAGAAAATAGGAAAAAAGATCAGGACCTACCTTTTCTTGCTGCGCCCTCCTGCGATCCTGGTCGGAGGCCTCCTCTCCCTGCGCATCGGAGCGCATTCACGTCTTGCAGATACGCAGGGAGAAGCTGGAGTCACATGGCTCTGGGCAGCCAATGAAGGTACAGTGTTTTCATTCATAATAATGGGAACTCCATAAGAAGGCGCAGAGTTTTCAGGACATTTGCTGGGCAAGAGATGGGCAAATAGCACAATCTTGCCCATGCAAACGTCCTTGCTGCTGAGATGCATTGGATCTGTCAAGCCAGAGCTTGACAGATCGGAAAAGCTGGTTTTCAGCGCATGCGCATTACATGCCGAAAACCGGCTTTTGCGATGCCTTCCCAGTTCCGTACACATTCCATATAGACGCGGGGAGGCCGGAATTTCAGGGCCAATTAATGTCTCCAACATCAACACCTTTGACATGAAAGGTTTCTTTTTGCAAAAAGACACTACCATTGCTGCTAAATTTTAATTTCAGTTCTTTCTAATTGACAGCTGGCCCCCTACACTGACAGAAATGTCACCCCTTCCCCCACATACAAAGGTCGCACTGAAATGTCGATGAAAGCTTGTTTCATTCAAAGTCGTACAGATAGTTGGATGGTTTCAAATAATACTAATACATACTACTTTTCCATGGCCTATATCTATTATTGCTTTTTTTTTTAAAAAAGTATTTGGATCATCAACATCTTGCTGCGTCTTTCTGCTACTGCGCAATTATCTTACTTGTAACTAAACTTTACTTTTAATTTTAGCCTGAAAACAATCTTGTTATTTACTGCGCTTCAGAATATATAGCAGAACATGGTGGTCTTTGGAGCATCATATTGTAATTGGGGAGCGTCTGTTCGTTCCATGGCACACATAATGATGGGATTTTGGTTCATAAGAAGTCTCCGTCCATTTACGCAAACTACATTTATTAGTACTAGTCAGGGAATAATCACTCATTTTAATTTGTGACAGCCAGAAGCTAAAGCTCTGGTCAAAGTGTGAAAATAAGTGTTGCCAATTTATGAGGACATGTTACTGCCAAGATTTCAGCTAGTGAAATCCAATGAAGCTTCTGCAGAACAGGGAAAAGTTAGCGTATGTGTCAGTGTGGCGCAAAGAACACAGCTCCTTAGAAACATTGGCACTGACATTAAACCTCCCCCCCTACAATGGGCGGGAGGACGGGGAGAACGGGGGAGAGCCCATAAAGAAATGGGGCACGTGTCTTTAACCCGCCGCATTTTTTACAGTGGCGGGCAGTGAGACTCGAGAATGCCCGGTCTTGGGAAGGCTTCATTACCTATTTAAATCAGGCTCCTACAGTGCAATTGGGAGCATGATTTTAATTAAACTGCTGCCGACCGGGTTTCCCAAGGCTCGGGAAACCCAGCAGCAAAATGGAAGTGGGAGCTGTCGGCTCCAGAAGGCAAGTGCTTTGTTTAGCACTCCTTGTGGGCCATTCCCCCCGGCCCCTCAGGGAAGCTTTGGCCTTCCCACTGCCAATTGCGGCCTCTCTCACCTCCTCCTCTCCTCTCTTTCTCTTTCCCTTCCCCCCACCCCACGATCCGCGACCCCTCTCCCCCACAAGCCTCGATCGGCAGCCGGTCCAGTGATCACTGATGTATATATCTTGGTTAGATTCCTGATCTGTTCAATTGTCCCCAGTTCAAACAACAGGCATTCATCCTCATAAATTACCAATGAAAACATGACATTGCGAGCAAAACAAAGTCAATCAGCGCCTGGCCCATTCAAATACAAAAAGGATATATAAAATTTACTCTTCTGTCATGATGCACATGGTGAAATTCCCTTTCTTTTTGTTAGTGTTAATGCTACTTTGCGCCTTACCATGTAAAATCCCTTCCGCATGTTATGATTGCTATCAGGAACTGCCCCAGTACCTAAACTGTGCCACCTCCTAATTATACGGTGGCATGCTTCACTTGAAACCTCTACTTACAAACAAATCACTTGTGACTGCATTTCCCATTCAATTTTTCTGCTCAGGATCCTCGGAACAAAAAAAAATCATAATGAAATAATGAACTCACCCTTCCTCCATGCCTGCCAGTGGACTCTGGGAGAGCTTCGCTAGGTTTTTGGCATAATCCTCTTCAATTTTAATCCTTTGAACAAAAAAAAAAATACAATATTGATCTGAATTGAAGTCTCTTACAACAAAAACTGAAAGGATGCACTTTGGCAGAAAAAAATATCTAGGAACAAATTATATAAATGGAGAGAGATTGCAAAGTGCCGCAGTACAGTGGGACCTGGGGGTACTTGTGCATGAAACACAAAAGGTTAGTATGCAGGTACAGCAAGTGATCAGGAAGGCCAATGGAATCTTAGCCTTTATTGCAAAGGGGATGGAGTATAAAAACAGGGAAGTCTTACAGCTATACAGGGTATTAGTGAGGCCACACCTGGAATACTGCATACAGTTTTGATTTCCATATTTAAGAAAGGATATACTTGCTTGGAGGCAGTTCAGAGAAGGTTCACTAGGTTGATTTCGGAGGTGAGGGGGTTGACTTATGAGGGGAGGTTGAATAGGTTGGGCCTCTACTCATTGGAATTTAGAAGATTATGAGGGGGCTTGACAAGGTGGATGCAGAGAGGATGTTTCCACTGATAGGGGAGACTAGAACTAGAGGCCATGATATTAGAATAAGGGGCCGCCCATTTAAAACTGAGTTGAGGAGGAATTTCTTCTTTCAGAGGGTTGTAAATCTGTGGAATTCGCTGCTTCAGAGAGCTGTGGAAGCTGAGTCATTGAATAAACTTAAGACAGAGATAAGACAGTTCCTTAACCTACAAGGGAATAAGGGGTTATGGGGAGCGGGCAGGGAAGTGGACCGGAGTCCATGATCGGATCAACCATGATTGTATTAAATGGTGGGGCAGGCTCAAGGGGCCATATGGCCTACTCCTACTCCTATTTCTTATGTTCTTATGATTTTCCACTTTTGTATTCCTAGAGCAGAGTGTTACACAGCAGGCACTTATCAGAATATTGTACAAACTCAAAACATATTTTACAAATATAGCTTTACCCTGACCATCTGAGGTCACGAAGAATGGAGCACCCTGCACGTAGCCACTTGATTTTCCTTCCATTACAACACAAGCACAGAAAAGGAGGTTGGCCAATTGACTGGTGCAGTATCCAGCATGCCCAGTGTCACAATACCCACCCCAGTTCTGGCAGGGGCACACAACTGGGAAATTGCCCTTCAATCTCGACGATTTCAGTTTTAAAACCACGTAGACTTGTTGGTAAATTCACATCTCCATTTAAATTAAAATGGTTACCTTCAGTAAAAAGAATCAGCAATTTGAAACATTTTAATGATTGCGCGCATGTGTGAAACATGTCATATTTCTTTCTTCCCAGAGAGTGGATGTTCAATATTTAAGTAACAGTGCAAGATTTTTCCAAAAAAGGATATGGAAAAAAAATTCAATTCACTTGGGAGTTGTAAATCATGGTACATTCATACAAGTTAAAAATACTCAGATGGCCCGTAGTTAATATTCTGATGAAAATTGTTCTCCCTGCAAGACTTTAAATAATAAGCAATTTGTTAGTTTTTCTTGGTAATCAACACCTCACACTAATCATGGTGGGAAGATTCTGACCCCGGCGTTCAGCAGGGGCTGTCTGGCAAGCTTTCCCTTTTGGCTTTGAACAGAGATTGATCAAACAGAGAGAGAGATGCAGGCAGTCCACCCGAATTTGTGGCTCTGCATAGCCATACACTGAAATAAAGGTGTAAGTGTGAGTGTGACAGTGAGATAGAGATAGAGATAGAGATAGAGATAGAGATAGAGATAGAGATAGAGATAGAGATAGAGATAGATGAGAGATATATATATATATATATATATAGGCCCCAAGTTTCCACACGCGGCAAAACAGGTGCCCCTCCGAGCTGGGCGCCCGTTTTTCGCGCCGAAAACGGCGCCTGAAAAAAAAAAACACGCTATTCTCGAGCACTTTGCAGCTCGATGTCAGCTTGGTGCAGCGCCCAGGGGGCGGAGCCTACCATTCGCGCCGATTTTGTAATTAGGAGGGGGCGGGTAACATTTAAATGAGTTTTTTTCGTGCCGGCAACCCTGCGCGTGCGCGTTGGAGCGTTCGCACACGCGCAGTGTGAAGGAAACATTGGCAATCGCCCATTTTTGTAGTTCTTTGTAGCCGTTTAATTTTTTAACATTTTTTAATACAACCACATTGCCCTCCCATGATCAGCACTGAGGCTTCTTGCAGCAGTGAGAAGGCTGCAGGAAGCCTCAGAAGTTGAGGCAGCCGTTTCCCGACGGGCCCGACCGACGGCTGGGGGGCCTCCCCTCCCCCCCCCCCCCCGCCGTCGGAAACGGGTCGGTCGGGCCCTTACTGCCCCCCCCACCCGCCGTCAGGAACAGGTCGGTCGAGCCCTTACTGCCTCCCCCGCCGTCGGGAACGGGTCAGTCGGGCCCTTACTGCCTCCCCCGCCGTCGGGAACGGGTCAGTCGGGCCCTTACTGCCTCCCCCGCCGTCGGGAACGGGTCAGTCGGGCCCTTACTGCCTCCCCCCACCGCCGTCGGGAACGGGTCAGTCGGGCCCTTACTGCCTCCCCCCCCGCCGTCGGGAACGGGTCAGTCGGGCCCTTACTGCCTCCCCCCCCGCCGTCGGGAACGGGTCAGTCGGGCCCTTACTGCCTCCCCCCCCGCCGTCGGGAACGGGTCAGTCGGGCCCTTACTGCCTCCCCCCCCGCCGTCGGGAACGGGTCAGTCGGGCCCTTACTGCCTCCCCCCCCCGCCGTCGGGAACGGGTCGGTCGGGCTGCCTCAACTTGAGGCTTCCTGCAGCCTTCTCCCTCCCTGAAAGGCCTGCCTGAAGCACTTTCACGCAGATAGGAACATGGTTTATTTAATCTTTTCTTTGCTTATAAATTTTTATTCAGGTTGGAATTATTTGTATAATATTTGTATAAGTATAACTAAGGATTTATTGTAGAATGTAATGACTTCCCTTCCCCCCACCCCCCCCACACCTCGTTCTGAACACCTAATTTGTAACCTGCGCCTGATTTTTTAATGTGTAGACAAGGTTTTTTCAGGCCTACAAAAATCTTCACTTGCTCCATTCTAAGTTAGTTTGGAGTACGTTTTCACTGTGGAAACTTTCAAATCAGGCGTCAGTGGTCGGACATGCCCACTTTTGAAAAAAAATTCTGTTCAAAAGTGAAACTGTTCTCCATGACTAGAACTGCAGAAAACTTAAATGTGGAGAATTGCGATTTCTAAGATACTCCGTTCTCCACCAGTTGCTCCTAAAAATCAGGAGCAAATCATGTGGAAACTTGGGGCCATAGAGAGAGAAAGAGAGAGAGAGAGAGATAGAGATATAGGCCCCAAGTTTCCACATGATTTGCTCCCGATTTTTAGGAGCAACTGGTGGAGAACGGAGTATCTTAGAAATCGGAATTCCCCACATTTAAGTTTTCTGTAGTTCTAGTCAGGTAGAACAGTTTCACTTTTGAACAGAATTTTTTTTTCCAAAAGGGGGCGTGTGTCCGGCCACTGACGCCTGATTTGAAAGTTTCCACAGTGAAAACGTACTCCAAACTAACTTAGAATGGAGCAAGTGAAGATTTTTGTAGGCTTGAAAAAACCTTGTCTACACATTAAAAAATCAGGCGCAGGTTACAAATTAGGCGTCCGGAACGAGGTGGCGCGGGGGGAGGGGGGAAGAGAAGTCATTAAATTCTACAATAAATCCTTAGTTATACTTATACAAATATTATACAAATAAATCCAACCTGAATAAAAATTTATAAGCAAAGAAAAGATTAAATAAACCATGTTCCTCCCTGTGTGAAAGTGCTTCAGGCAGGCCTTTCAGGCAGCAGTTTGCCGTCGGGACCGACCGACGGCAGGAGGAGGGAGGGAGAAAGCTGCAAGAAGCCTCAGTATTTGAGGCAGCCGTTTGCCGTCGGGCCTGACGGACGGCAGGGGGAGAAAGCTGCAAGAAGCCTCAGTGCTGATCATGGAAGGGCAATGTGGTTTTATTAAAAAATGTTAAAAATTGAACAGCTACAAAGAATTTGAATAGTCTCAAACAAGTGCATGTGTCCCGTTTATCACAGTCTATCTTTAATTACAGAATGCACTCCCTCACCCTCACACACAGAAATATCAAGAAAATTAAAATGCAAGCCTTTGCAAGGGTTCAATAAACAAATTTTTACTTTTTCTGCAGCACTTTTTAAAATGGCCGAGTGCCAATGTGTACTTCAGACTGCGCATGCGCGAACGCTCCAACGCACACGCGCAGGGTTGCCGGCACGAAAAAAACTCATTTAAATTGTACCCGCCCCCTCCTACTTACAAAATTGGCGCGAGTGGTAGGCTCCGCCCCCTGTGCGCCGCGCCAAGCAGACATCGAGTTGCAAAGCGCTCGAGAATAGCGCGTTTTTTTTCAAGCGCCGTTTTCGGCGCGAAAAACGGGCGCCCAGCTCAGAGGGGCGCCTGTTTTGCCGCATGTGGAAACTTGGGGCCATAGAGAGATAGATAGAGAGATAGTTGTGAAGGATTGTCCCAAATAGAGCGACTGGATTGAAATCATGTAATCTTATGTTCTTAGCGATGCAACATCCAGGACAGTTGTTGAGCCTTTCAGAATTTCTACATCTTCTTCAGCGGCACCTCCCAAAACCACGACCTCTATTGTTGGGGTTAAAAAGGAGGCTTCTCTCCTTCAAGGTGGACTAACTGATATAGTTAATCGGCACCTCGCCCAGCTTCCCACTGTATAACAGCCACGGAAGTAAACAAACGAAACCTCAGGTTTACCGGTTTTATTACGAGCAGTGCACGGGAAGATTCAGCCTAAAACCTCCGAAGTACAAGAGTTTTCAAGTATAATTTATACAGATTTTAGAGAGGAGCTATCCTCCGACAAAATCATCGATAGGTCTATTGCTATCAGCGGAGTTACATTGATTTGTCGACTCTTATCAGACGGACTCAGTGATACATGCAACTGTCCATCTCTCATTATTGTTTTGTTCCATTTTACCCTCTACCCCAGTCTATCTGGTGCCTAGGGTGGTTTGTACTGGCTTCTTTATCTCTTCCTCAGGGACTTTTAAACAAACTGCTGACTTCGGCTGTTTAAGTGTTACTAAGGTTAAGCTATGGTTTAAGGCGTATAAGTGTGCTATACCTATATAAGCAAGTATTACATGCACAGGCAATTTATATTCACTAACTTCAGCATAATTCTGACCCCCTATTTGCAACCTTACAATTTATTCCTTACACTATCATCTAAGGAGGACATGGGCAGGTGTATGGGAACACCACCAAGTCACACACCACCCTGACTTGGAAATATATCGCCATTCCTTCATCGCTGCTGGGGCAAAATCCGAGAATTCCCTCCCTAACAGCACTATGGGTCGAAATTTCCCCAGGAGTTGCTCCATTTTTTTTGGAGCAACTTGATTTTTCTGGAGTATCTTAAAAATCCCCATTCTGCACATTTAATTTGCACTAATAGTTGCTCCAAACTAATTTAGACCAGCGTACGTGGCCACTTGTGGCAGCACAGAAAACCCTTGTGGGGAGTTAAGAAATCGGCGTAGGTAGCCTCCAAATGACAGTGTTATGTTAGGAATGCTAGTTTTTTTTTAAATCCCAAGCAGCGAGACTGGACAGGGTGCAGGTTAAACTGAATATGGGGTTTTTACAAGAATAAAAATGATCTTGTAATGAAGGCTGAAGTATAGGGGCCACTTGAGCAAGGGGAGGGTTTTCTTTGTAAATAATAGATCAAAAGCACCAACACTCTCGCCTCATGGATTAGTGTGCGGCATTACACCACATTGGATTTTGACTTCTGCAGCATCAAAGAATTGCCCTGACTAGGTTTAAAAATTTAAAACGTTAGACTTAGCAAAAAAAGTTGTCAAAATGTAAACTTAAATTTTGGTGTTCAGCATTGTGTAGTGTGACTCTGATTAGTAATATTTTAGAATTCTATGCAGTACTGGGTGAGCTGTAAGATTCTGCAGATAGGGAATTTTTAGTAAAGATAGCTAGATATTAAAGTACTGGAAAATCTTTGAAAATTCTTTCTTTCCCTGCCGCCCGCGATCAAAACTCTTCCCCCCCCCCCCCCCCCCCACCAACCTGTTTCTTGTAGCCCTCAGCGCGGGAAGCCAGTGGCTGGCCTCTGCGGCAGGCCACTCGGCCCGGGATAGGGCGGGACGCATTGGGTCCCACGCTACAGGCATCATCACAATCATTGGAGGAGTTACTGCGTATGCGCGAACGCTCCAACGCGCATGCACAATGCTGCCGGGCACTCTTACAGATGCTGGGCCCTCTAACAGATGCTGGGCCCTAGTCCCCGCCTCCCCTGCCGGCTCTGTTTAAGCAGCACTGCCATAGCTCCGCCCCCACTGCTTTTGCCACGCCACACCAAGGCCTAGGATGGTCCACGGAGCAGGGAGAGTACAGAGCTACATTTTCGGTGCCGTTTTGGGAGCAGAAAGTTGGCACAACTCAGGTAAGTGCGCCGAAAAAAACTGTAGGGGGAAATTTGGGCCCTGTGGGAGTACATTCACCACACGGACTGCAGTGGTTCAAGGTGGCGGCTCACCACCACATTCTCAAAGGAGATTGGGTATGGGCAATAAATGCTGGCCTTGCCAGCGACACCCACATCCCGTGAATGAATAAAAATATAGGACTTGCTGAGCAGAACAACAGGGATGACTTGCATAGACATGCCTTAGTTTTGGATTTTGTGCACTTGTGATGGAGCACAAGCTAACTCTGGACCAAATATGTATCAGTTTATACTTGCATTTTGTTGATCATTTATTGCTGGCAACACAGGGAAGGAACACTTTGACTACTGCAGCATTTAATCTTACTGGAGTGACTGGAGTGCATAACGTGCACATGTGCAAAAAAAACCCAGCTCATCTGAAAAGTCACAAAAAGAATCGACAATAATAGCAGTGACCCTGGTCAATTTATATTTCAGGAAGTGACTGTGGGGAGCCCAACATCGGAAAGATCAGTGAAACCAGAGACCAAGGCAACTAAATGCTAATTTATCCAAAAATGCAAACTGTGGATTTCTCTAACTGTTTGGTAGGATATAGTTGCAGACAATTTATCCATTAAAAGGCAGAATAGAAAATACCCTTTACTCCAGGGACTCTAGCACAAAAAAAAATCTAGGCTAAGATTCCAGTGCAGTGCTGAGGGAGTGCTGCGCTGTCAGAGGTGCCGTCTTTCGGATGAGACGTTAAACCGAGGCCCCCGTCTGCTCTCTCAGGTGGACGTAAAAGATTCCCTGACACTATTTCAAAGAAGAGCAGGGGAGTTATCGCCAGTATCCTGGCCAATATTTATCCCTCAATCAACAAAATCAAAAAATAGATTATCTGGTCATTATCACATTGCTGTCTGTGGGAGCTTGCTGTGCGCAAATTGGCTGTTGAGTTTCCCACATTACAACAGTAACTACACTCCAAAAGTCCTTCTTTGGCTTTGAGATGTCCGGTGGTTATGAAAGACGCTATATAAATCCAAGTCTGTCTTTCTTTACTATTTGAACACTTTACGGGGTCGATTTAAATTGTTCCCGTCGCCAGGGAAACAAATGGTAACGGATTAGCTGTCCGTTTTACACCTTACCCGAATAAAGGAGGAAAATTGGGCAGGGCATAAAACAAGCAGCTAACACAGTGCCACCCATTTCCTGCCCAGAGGGAACAATTAAACCTGACCCCTATATATAATGATCTGAAATACCCTATACCAACAGCGCAAGTAGTGTGCTTACAGCTTACCTCCCGCTTGCCTGCAGCCCTCAGCAAGTGTGCTGTACCATGCACCCCAGGGCCACCATTCGCAGCTAGACAGCCAGCCCAGAGAAGGAGAGTGCTGGATGCAGACATAAACTGATAGATGGAGAGACACTGGGATTGTGGGCCTCAGCAGAAAGTCACTGAGTAAGCCTAACCTATGCATTGCATCTGGGTGCACCAGGACTAATTTTCAGAACGAGCTCTCCTGTTGCAGAACCTTGCCCACAGGAGAACACAGATCAGAGAATTGCTGGCACACTCCTCACTAAAATTGCCGAATGCACGATGTGCACTCGCAGCAGGTGAAGCCAGGAACATGCATTGAAAAGGTCTGCTGTGGTTCAGTGGGAAGCCAGGCCACACTCGCCTGGGAGTCAGAAGGTTGTGGGTACAAGCCACACTCGAGAGACTGGAGCTCAAAATCTGAGGGAGTGCTGAACTGTCAGAGGTGCCGGCTTTTGAATGAGATGTGACACAGAGGCCCTGTCTGCCCTCTCAGGTGAACATACAAGAACCCATGGCACTATATTGAAGGACAGGTGAGTTCTCCCAGTGTCCTGGCCAATATTTATCCCGCAACTAACCTCACTAAAAATAAAAGAGATCACTGGTCATTCACTCATTGTTGTTTGTGGGACTTTCTGATGCTCACATTGGCTGCCACGTTTCTTACATTACAACAGTGACTATCTTCATTGGCTATGAAGCACTTTGGAACTCTTGTATTGTGAAAGGCACTATATAAATGCAAGTCTTTCTCTCTTTCGTAAGGAGAACAGTTGGAAAACTGAAGTCAATAGCTCCAATTTCTTGTCAGTTGCTCTATACAGGAACACTTGATCAATCACTCAGCCATCACACTATCTCAGGAAAGAATGCTTCATTCAGTTCATACAGCAGGCTGTCTGGACATTTCTCAAAAGATTAATGCTGTAAATTCAAGAGTAGCAACAGAAGCAAAGGGAGATAACCAAGTTGAAGAAGATTAAAACTCATCTATGTACAGTATCAGATCACCTCTTGCCAATTCCCTCTGCAATAGATCAAAAAGGATGAATAATAATTTCCTCATCTTAACACAAGTGCAGCCAATCTCTATCACCACATAAATAACAAAGTGGGCCACATGCCCAAGGAAAGGCATTTTTCATTAAGTATTAAAAAAATTCAATTAAAAGAACAAAATAAAAGGTAGAACATTTAGGCGACGTGTTCATGTAATTACCTTTCCCTAATAAATTCTGCCATTTCTTTCTGCATTTGTTTGCCTTTGAGCTGTTTCACAAGGATGATATCAAATCCAGCAATTGTGCTATTGCTCTGTGTCTCCTTTCTGTCTGTCTGTTGAGAGAGCAGGAAAAATAACTTTTGAAAAAATGTTATTAAATATTTTTTGGTTTCCATTTATTTCAGTCGGGGAGATTTTCTGGTTTACACAAAGTGCAAGCACAAATGCTGACACGCTCAAAAGTTGTAACCACTACTGGTACAGTTTTACTGGATGCTTCCCTTGCAGGCCCAAGTTTCATATCCCATTCTGCTTGGTTTCCTCTGCCTCTCTGATCACTCGGAGTTTTGTTCCCGCATACGGTCAGCCACAAAATGGTACGAGCAGACTGCAGTGAATAACTCTGAAGAATACAATGCTACAAATGAAAGCATGCAGTAAGGGTAAATTTACAAATTCATGCTGCCAGCAAAATTGGAAATTTGGCCGTGCACTGCCCACGATTCTCCGACCATTAAAATTAATAGCTGGCAGCACAGACTTGAGAGTCAGCGTTAGCTGTGGCTCAGTGGGTAGCACTCTGCCTCTGAGTCAGAAGGTTGCGGGTTCAAGTCCCACTCCAGAGACTTGAGCACACAACTCTAGGCTACCATCATTGCAGTGTTGAGGGACTGCTGCACTATCAGAGGTGGAGTCTTTCAGATGAGACTGAGGCCTCGCCCACCTGTTCAGGTGGGCCCAAAAGATCCCATGGCAATATTCGAAGAGGAGCAGGGGAGTTATCCCTCATGTTCTGGCCAGTGTTTATCCCACAAGCAACATCACTCACACACATTATCTGGTCATTATCACTTTGTTTGTGGGAGCTTGCTGTGCAGAGACTGGCAGCCACGTTTCCTACATTATAACAGTGACTACACGTCAAAAGTAGTTCATTGGCTGTAAAATGGTTTGGGATGTCCTGAGGTCATGAGCGGCGCTCTATAAATGCAAGTCTTTCTTTCGATGGGCACCTTCTCACACACCTCAGTTCAAAAGCAGGAAAGATAGAGGGCTGGGATTAGATCTGCACATTCTCTGAATCAGGGACACTGGGGAGAGACAACCTAAAGAGAGACGAGAGAAAATAAGTTGAGGAAAAGAAATAAATGAACGAAAAGAGAGCAAGATTGAGAGAAAAAACACCAAGAAAGAGAAATACAACTAAGTGAGAGAGAAAGATTCAGGCTGAAACATTTGATAGAATTTAAATTCTATGGGCTCAATTTTGCCCAAAGCCGTTTTTTGGCGTATTGCCAGAGTTACGCTCATTTATCTAGGCCAGAAATACTCCAAAAATATTTGTGCCAAGTTTCCCTGCTGTATTTTCCAAGAATGACGCCACGCAGCATGTCCAGTCGCCTCAGGATTGGAGCCTGTTGTCTGCGGCAAAAAAACGATGCCACACCTGCTGCGCATGCATGAAAAAAAAAGGACGTTTCTGACGTCATTCCTATGCGCGCGCATGCACAGCACAGCTCCCGGTCTGCAATCGGCCATTTTTAAAAGAGCCAGTTGTGTGTTTGAGAACATTGAGTGCTGTGTGAGAACATTGGAAAAATCGGAGCTGCAATACAAGATGCAACGCGGTGCAAGGACCAAGAATTTCTTACAGGATGAAGTGGAGGCACTAGTTACTGTAATTGAGACCAGGTGGCAGGAGCTGGACACCAGCAGAGGTCACATATAAGTTCCACCTAAAGAAATGAAGAAACGCTGGAACCAACACAGATGATTACTGTGCAATGGTGACCACCCAGAGGTCTGGAGACCAGTGTAAAAAGAAATGGCAGGACCTTGGTCAAGTAATTAGTGTAAGTAATATTTTCCATTTATTCAATGCAATTGCAATTGTAATTTAAATGTGACCAGCTGTATATGTCCCACCCAGCAAAAAGATACCCTCTCTAAAAAGTTGTATTTTCATCTTGTCAGAGCAAGGTAGCACATAACAAAAGGGAAAGAACTCGAACAGGAGGAAGCCAGCAAATCTGCACCCACTGACACCCTTGGAAGAGAGGGTCGCTGCTTTGATGGGTCCTGTCTGGAGAAAAGCAACCACCACTGCACAAGCTGGGCCCATACTCAAGGGAGAGGGTAAGTCCTGCAAATTCCACAGTCTGGCTTTGCTAAATGTTAAGTACTGCGCGGGCTAGCCATGCTTCGGTTCATGGGGATGTCGCCGTCAGCTATGCTGATGCAATGTGCGATCGTACATCGTGGTTCTTCAAATCAGCCTGCTGCCTGCGCTACGAGAGCCAACTCATGCCACCATGCCCCCTCCTCTGCGGCTAACCATTTGTCTGTGTTCTGTTATATTTTGCGGAACCTGAGGCCAACCTTCTCGAAATGGCAAAACTTTTCTTACCCAGAAGTAGTCGCAGTAGCTCCAGTCATCAGGTTTGAGCAACTGCTGTTCCGGCATCGTGTCCGGATGTGGGAATGTAACGCAGTTTATCTGTTTAAAAAAAAAAACAATTTTCTTTTAAATAATGACAGGGATTGATCAGAAACATATGAATGGGAGAAGTTTTCTTTGCAGTTCTTATACAGTTTGCGTTATTGACATAACAAGGGGAAGGCTCAATATGCTGAACCTTCCAGGGGCAGAGACATTGGTATGTTCATTTATGTTACATTACATTTGGGGGAGAGATTAATGTTCGGTCAATCACATTATGCCATTAATTTTCAGCTCCTACATAACTATTTGCTAAATTATTTAATGCTGCAATATTCCTTCTGATTTTTGCTTCTCCCGAAAGATGGTTCTACAAAGCTGTTGTGAACTTCATCCCAAGTGGCCAATCTTCAATCCCAGCCAACACAATGGGCGTTTACCATGATCTTATTGAATGGTGGAGCAGGCTCAAGGGGCGATATGGCCTACTCTTGCTCCTATTTCTTCTGTTCTTATGTTATAGTGTATTCAACCACAACGAGCAGGGCAGAGACTGGCTATTCTGTGGCAAGTGGCTCACCTTTTGACTCTGCAAAGTCTCCCCACCACCTACAAGGCACAATCAGGAGCATGATGCAATACTCACCACTTGCCTGAATGTTGTTTCAGCTGAACCCACTCAGGAAGCTCATCACCATCCAGGCAAAGCAGTCTGCTTGATTGGTGTCCCTGCCACTGAACTCAATCCTTCCCCCAGCCCATCCATCACCAATACATGTGGCTGCAGTGCGTATTATCTGCACGCTGCATTGCAACACCTCACAAAGGTTACTTTTGTCAGCAGGGCCCATCCCCACGACTTCTACCACCAAGAAGAACAAGAGCAGCAATGGCCATGGGGACACCATCACTTCTAAGATCTCTCTCCACCCCGCCCCCCCCCACACCCCCACAAGTTACACAATCCTAACTTGGACATGAATTGCCTTCCCTTCATCATTGTTGGGTCAAAATCTTGGAATTCCCACTCTAACCTCATCGTGGGAGTGCCGGTGCCACAGGGGATGCAACAGTTGAAGCAGAAGGTCCACCATCATCTCAGGACAACTAGCTTTGGGTAATAAATTCCTTGCCAGCATCAAACAAGAAGAAAATGAAGGTGATCATCGCTGAACCTGACTGTTCTCACCTGACATGCACTCACACACTTCTAGAAGCAGCAACTGGACAAACATCACCAGCAAAATTGCTGGCAGTGTGCCTCCCTCTTCTAACTTTAAGCCTGTCTTGCGGAGATTAGCTAATTGAGCGGAGATGGATTATCAACCCAGGTCCCGATGGCTCAGTAACTGCACCATATGCTGCAGTTCCAAGTGGAGCACTGGAGGATTTATTTATTAGCTCTTCCTTACCGCTTCAGCTACACTGTGCTAATTAATGCTTAATTAAGAAGTTGAAAATGAAATGAGCCTGTGTCAAAAAAAGTGCAGTACAAATAGTTAAATCGCCTGGAATAGGGCCTGATCCAATATTGGGCGGCTTTCCTTCAGGCATTCTTTGGCGTGGGACGTTGGCCCCTGAAATTGACCCTTGTTGCGCCCATTTTACAGTCATAAATCAGGCACAAGGATCAATTGCTACCCCATTATTTGACATTGGTATCGCGAACAATGCAGTACTTCCTCAAACAGTCATCATAGGCAGTCTCGGAATTGAAAATCACAGTATTGTTTTGTCAGTTGAGATCTTCAAGCAAGGCACAAGACCCGAACCCACAAAACTTCCAACCCAGAGGCAAGAGTGCTGCCACCTGAGGCAAGCTAATATGTGGAAACCAAACAATGGAGCAGACCCATAGGCCTTTTTATCTTCCAGTCCTGTCGCCGCCAAGTAGTTGCGATCTGTTAAAAGATGGCCTGCAATTAGTTTAACTTATTCTCACTCTAAGGAGATCCCTTCAGCTGATATCTCTCCTGCAATTTAGAACTCCAATTGTTTAAGAGGCTAGATTGTGCTATAAAGTAGCATCATCATAAGTAGTCCCTCGAAATCAAGGAAGACTTGCTTCCACTCTAAAAGTGAGTTCTTAGGTGACTGAACAGTCCAATATGGGAATTACAGTCTCTGTCACAGGTGGGACAGACAGTCATTGAAGGAAAGGGTGGGTGGGACTGGTTTGCCGCACGCTCCTTCTGCTGCCTGCGCTTGTTTTCTGCATGCTCTCAGCGATGAGACTATAGTAGCATGCTTTAAGCCACTGGGACCTCATTTTGAACCCAATCTAGACTACTGAAATGTAAGACTTATGCATCACATCATCACTAATTCCAGGAGTCCTCCCATGAAATGAGATTGGATAGTCTTGATTTAGTTCCCAATGACAAAAACCCACAGCACAAAATTGTCCTTAATTCAGAGAAGTTACACGGCTAACTGGGATGAGAAATAAAAATGTGGCATTAGTGTTGTAGTGTTGCCCTTTAGATTGTGGTGAAAGCACATTATTGGAGCAGATTAGGAAAAGCTCGCTCTGCATGCAGCCTGTGTTATCGCTGGTCAGGACTGATTTATTAAAACTCGCACTAGATACTTGGGGCCCAAATTTCCCCAACCCCTTTTTTCGGCGTACGTTCCCGAGATGCGCCGACTTTGTGCACTGGAAACGGCGTCGAAAAACATGCTCACAATTCTGGCCGCTCTGCTCTGTGTCCCGCAGGGTCCTGAAGCAGCGCTCCTCGTGGAATGGGGGGGCAAAGCTACAGCCCTGCGCCGAAAACAGTGCCGGCAGCTGCGCGCATGCGCAGTAGAGCGGTCGCACATGCGCAGTAGCTCCGTCCCATGATTGTGATGATGACGCCTGCAGAACAAGTCCAACCCCTATCCCAGGCCGAATGGCCTGCCGCACAGGCCGGCCGCTGAGGTCTGCAAGAAACAGGTTGGTGCGACTGAGTTTTGATCGGGGCAAGGGGGCGGGTAGGGTGGCGGGGAGGGTGGGGAGAGATTGGTTGTCTTTGTCTGCAGTCTAGTGGTTTGGACCGAGGATAGATTGTCAAGTAGCGGTGTTGCTTGCCATGCTGGGCTGGCTTTGTGTTCGTTTGGTTGGGTGGTGGTCTTGTCATGTTAAAGAAGCACATACACAGTGACAGCCATGTGCTTAATCTACATCTCATCCTGTGTATCAATAAATAACCAGCAACATGCAGTTAGGTTGTATTACAAATAATTTATGTGTGAAGCTCTTTGAAGATGTGAGTCAGGAAAAAGGGAAAATGGGCAAAAAGGGAAAAAAATTTCCGCCCAAAAAGGGTTGAAAGTCGTTGGGGCGGCAACCGCGTTCTCCCTCCCCTATCCCAGGCTGAAGGTAGGATTTACTTCAGCTCTTTATTTGTTAATTTTGTTAATTTAATTATTTACTTCAGTTCTTTAGTTTTTATTGAATGGTTATTACTGCCTGTGCTTTGTTTGGTGCTTGGTGGTGCTTTAAATGTTGCTACTTGCACCGATTCCTTAACTGTAAGTAAGGTCTTTCTGTGCGGACACATACGCTGCCCTACGTTAGTTGAGTAGAACTTTTTTCTGGCCAAATTGGCAGAAATGGTGTAAGTGGCAGGGAATGCCCCCTTTTGAAAAAAAAAACTGACCTAACAAAAAACCTAACTAACTCACTTACACTGGCGCAAATTTAATGGCCATATTTGCAACTTAAAAGATACAACAGAAAAATCAAATTACACCAAAAAAAACGGTGCAACTCATGGAGAAATTTGGGCCCATAAAGTGGAACAATATTCTACGCCTCATCTCAGACATTCCTCAACTTGGTATGCAAGATTAAAAAAAAAGAGAAAATGAATTGTTCATGTAAAATCAGGAGATGGACCATTCGAGTATCTGGGTACCCCAAGGGAATCAGCAGCTTTCTCTACCCCAGACGGCCATGGATGCTCAGTCGTTGAGTATTTTCAAGACTGAGATCGATAGATTTTTCAACACTAAGGGAATCAAGGGACCTGGGGATCAGGCGGGAAAGTGGAGTTGAGGTAAATGATCAGCCATGATCTCACTGAATGGCAGAGCAGGCTCGAGGGGCCATATGTCTTACTCTTGCTCCTATTTCTTATGTTCTTGTACATCGGACTCTAAATAACTATGAGGGTCTCAAAAGTAGAGAGAGTTATTATATTACTGACCCCAGGCTAACGACATCCTCAGACAGTAATTCCGACTCAACCTGCTCCAGCGTCTTCATACTGGTGACTGCATAATGCTCACAACTCACTGACCATCAGTTAAGCAGGCATTCTTTTGATTTGGATGGCTGAATGTGCATGATTTTGTATTTTTATTCTGGTGTACTTTGCTACCTTCAATGTGCATCCATTATGATGTATTATTTTGTCTGCCCTGCTGCCTGGTCTATTTATAAAAGAGAAGTAAAGCGAGTCTTTTATTGTTCGACATGTGGTGTTCCATCTGATGCCAATAGGTGGCAGGTGCATTTAACATATTAAAGGTCATTCGGTTCAGGCAGTGATATTAGAGTGAAATTGGTCTTGAGTGACAATGAATCGGCCATTTTGCTCTGCGCCCAAGACCAATATGACTGTCATTTTCGTTTGCACCAACAGAGCGGAGGGATAATTAATGGCTAATGGATGAACTTTAATATTCGATAAACATCAGTGTGGAAATATGTACTTCTAGAAAGATTTTTAAAAGAGGAAAATTCACAATGCAAATTTACCTATTTTCCTGAGGTATAGAAATATTAAAATTTATTTGGTTAAAATATTCTGATCCAAGTTTGCTGACTATGTCCTGCGCAGTTATATGATGTAAAAACAACTTTACTCATGAGACTCGGTGTGTAATGATTATTTCAGAATAGCCTTGTATCCTGCCCATGTAGATTAACCCAGAATGTACAGTTCTGGTGCTGTGCTACTGATGTGTGGCAGGGTGGGACTGCTTCCTGCCAATTCCTATCTCAAATGCCAGGAGTGGGGTCATTGAGTGTTAGAGGTGGGCATTCATGCCTTTTATGGCACAACTCTACCCATTTGGCATTGAGCAGCCGAATCAGCAGTCCCTACAGGGGCCACTGGAGGCTGCTCCAAAAAGCTCACGGGCAAGTTTAAAAAAAAAAGATTTTTGTGGGACAAGCAGGAACATTAATGCTCCTCCTAGCCACAGAAAAATCAATTCCCTCTACCCCAGGTCCCTGACCCTTCATGGCCCTCCCCAGGGATTGCCTCACCGCCCGCCCCCACCCCTTTACTTACCATGACTGGCTCGGCTCTGAGGAAGACCCGACTGATTTACCACCGTCTCCGTGCAAGCGAGCTACCCATCAGCACTTGTCAGTGTAATGTATTTGCTTCATGGGTTCTTTGCTTAAGAATTCATAGCAACACATTGCTATTAAGAACTAGTTGGTTTATTAGCAAAGGTTTATCACTCTTTACATTACCAGTTCACCCATCAGGCTCACAAACACCTGCCTCGAACCCAACTGGCTGGGGTTTTATGGAGTCTTGTGAACATCACATGACTGGCTAAGCCACTCTCAACTCAACAGCTCAACAAACCCAACAGCATACTCTCAGGTGCATACATTACAGTCAGCGTTGGCAGCTTGTCGATTATATTAAAGTAAGGCCCGACCATAAATGATGCAGGCATCCGACAACTTTTATCAGGTGGTCTCACTGTGTCCGATGGAAGCAGTCACATGAAAACTTATTCCACCTAGTCTGTACAGCCCTATGCCACACATTATAGTGCATTTATACACTGAACGATTAGGCAGTGGAGCTATACATTTAGATCGTATATAGCATATTTGAAGGTCATTTATGTGGTACTAATAGTGGGGAGCCGAGCTCTTGGGAAACGCAAGGCAGAGAATCAGGATGGGAGTGGGGGGGATGGGTATAATGTTGTAACCCCATCTCTGACCCATGCTCTAGTTGAACGTGACCTCCCACTGGGAGCATGCCATCTATCCTATTAGAGCCTTGTTAGTAATGGCTCGAAAACAATGAAAGACCACATATAATTTTATGATGCAGACATCAAAGCACTTCATCTATTACATTTATCTTTTCAGACCATTTATTTGTGCAGATTTTCTTCTTGCAATTAAGCACCTCCAATATCAGATTCCCACCAGGCTGTTGATAAGAACACCGTTTCTTCACAACTCCCACCGGGTAGCATCCCTGCAGGCACCATCGCACTTACACTACCAAAAATAATTCACCACCCTTGCATAGAATGTGTGCGGAATTGGACTGTATAATATATGCAATTGTGAGTATGCTCACAGGTTTGTAGAGCTGTAATTCATTTTTTTTGTCCATGAAAGTGGACATACATTCAGGACAGTCAATCTCGTAGAAGGCTGTACGACTCGGAGCTTTTTTCCCCTTACAACGCGGAATGGACTTGCATCAGAATTAGTCACTGCTAATGAGGCCCTGACAGTGTAGCAGTGCATTGCAGGGAATGGGCTCGATGGGCCGAATGGCCTTTCCCTTCCCCTATCGCATTAGGTCTTTATGATGTAATCTAGAGCCTGATCATTCAGTTGGGATAGCAGTATGTTACCATCAAAATATCCAAAGGCGGCTCATAGCTTCATTGGTGAGCATATGTGCAGAAATGATCATTTGGCCTGTAAAGTGCACATTCCCAATGACCATCTACAATCTGCTCTACCGAAACCATTTAATCTCCTGCAGAAAAAGTTTGCAAGGTTTTCTATCCACATAAAAAATAAATCAAAATCCAGAAATTTGATCTCGCCTTTCATTCTATATTATTCATCTGTAATTAGTTGTGCTTGATGTGTCTACACTATCATGTTCCACGCTGCACTTGGTGATCTCGATTTGTACATATTCTTACACTTCTCACTTCTGATCCTAACCCATTGTTTACCTAGCTCTTTCTGACCACATCAGTCAACACAACATTAATTACCCTCGTTGTCTACCAGGAGTGGCAAGGGGAAGCCCGATTTGAAGCCTGGTTTTCATTACTGAAATAAGCTACAGTAATTCTTTGCCAGAAAATATCAATAGGGAAGTTTGCATCGAAATGATTACTGTTGCTTCAATTCGCATAGCATTTTGGAGAAGCCAAAGAAATGTTGATATTGATATAATTCAATTTGTGTACAGGAGCCTTAAAAAGGATAATCCCGAGCTAGCCAATGCATTCTACTCCGAATGCAAAATTGCTTACTTTCAATTATCTGTTCATTTAAATTGAAATTCGTAAAAAAATATATATCTATATATATATATACTTAAGGAAGGATATACTAGCTTTGGAGGGGGTACAGAGATGATTCACTAGGCTGATTCCGGAGATGAGGGGTTACCTTATGATGATAGATTGAGTAGACTGGGTCTTTATTCGTTGGAGTTCAGAAGGATGAGGGGTGATCTTATAGAAACATTTAAAATAATGAAAGGGATAGACAAGATAGAGGCAGAGAGGTTGTTTCCACTGGTCGGGGAGACTAGAACTAGGGGGCACAGCCTCAAAATACGGAGGAGCCAATTTAAAACCGAGCTGAGTAGGAATTTCTTCTCCCAGAGGGTTGTGAATCTATGGAATTCTCTGCCCAAGGAAGCAGTTGAGGCTAGCTCATTGAATGTATTCAAGTCACAGATAGATAGATTTTTAACCAATAAGGGAATTAAGGGTTATGGGGAGCGGGCGGGTAAGTGGAGCTGAGTCCACGGCCAGATCAGCCATGATCTTGTTGAATGGCGGAGCAGGCTCGAGGGGCTAGATGGCCTACTCCTGTTCCTAATTCTTATGTTCTTATGTTCCATATACACACATATATACATATACACACACATATATACATATACACACACACACACGTCAGCGAAAAGTCTGTGGACAGCTGTAAGCATAGGTAGTGAATGGCGAGCGCCATTCCTTCGCTGCTGACTGCAAAATGCGGGGCCTTATATAAACGTGCTACACTGTCATTTCACTCTTCCTCCGGTGGAGGCGTTGCAGCTTTGCTTGGACTACAAAGAAACTCGTATGCTCTACCAACTCTAATCTTATGCTTCCCAAATTGGAGTATATTTTCCTATTTAAGTGTAACAATAATTATAAAATCGAAGTATTATATAAACAGAACATCACTTTAAAATAGTGACTGAATTAGAGCTGCACTCTCTGGTCTAACTATCCTTTCAGCCACGTTTCACCAGAAGATTACACTATGTCTTGACTCACTTGTGTGCAGCACCACTGGAGATCAATAACTATATATAAAATCTAAATAGAAAGATAGCGGCAATGATAGGAGTCAGACAGAATTAGTTATTGCCGGTGGTCATTTTTGCAAAGCATTAAAGGTTAGTTAGCTTAAATATCAACTTATTTCATGCCTTAATCACATCATTGTATTCAGCACCTAATAATAGGAATGTCACTTGGTGCCCAAGATAAATTCAAGATTTAATGTGACACTGGTGTCATTTCTAACGATTTGTTTAGTTCAATCCAATCAACATTTGCTTGCCAAAAAGTCTGGATGATTTGCTTTAATATCGATAAAATGCTGAAATAAAGAGTTGACTTGTGCATTTCTAGCATTTTCTCTTTTTTTAAAAAAAACAAGTAATATATTAGATGGCACAATAACATGATATAAAATTCATGTTATAAAATGAACCCCACAGAGAACAACAAAATACCTGAAGATTTCTTGCTAGGTCCCAAGGGTCAGGCTTTAAGCACACTCAGCAACATTGGTTCAGTGAGTGCTGAACTTCCAAATGCATCGTATCATCATCATCATAGGTAGTCCCTCGGAATCGAGGAAGACTTTCTTCCACTCTTAAAATGAGTTCTTAGGTGGCTGAACGGTCGAATACGAGAGCCACAGACTGTCATAGGTGGGACAGATAGTCGTTGAAGGAAAGGGTGGGTGGGACAGGTTTGCTGCACGCTCTTTCCGCTGCCTGCGCTTGATTTCTGCATGCTCTCGGCGTTGAGACTCGAGATGTTCAGCGCCCTCCCGGATGCACTTCCTCCACTTAAGGTAGTCTTTGGCCAGGGACTTCCAGGTGTCAGTAGGGATGTCGCACTTTATCAGGGAGGCTTTGAGGGTGTCCTTGTAATGCTTCCTCTGCCCACCTTTGGCTCGTTTGCCGTGAAGGAGTTCCGAATAGAGCACTTGCTTTGGGAGTCTCATGACTGGCATGCGAACTATGTGGCCTGCCCAGCAGAGCTGATCGAGTGTGGTCAGTGCTTCAATGCTGGGGATGTTGGCCTGGTCGAGGACGCTAATGTTGGTGCGTCTGTCCTCCCACGGCATTTGCAGGATCTTGCGGAGACATCGTTGGTGATATTTCTCCGGCGACTTGAGGTGTCTACTGTACATGGTCCATGTCTCTGAGCCATACAGGAGGGCGGGTATTACTACAGCCCTGTAGACCATGAGCTTGGTGGCACTTGAGGGCCTGGTCTTCAAACACTTTTCCTCAGGCAAGGTTCCACATACAAGACACGGAGTTCGACAGGCACCAGAAATATTTAAAGCTTCATCATCTGTCAGAAGGGCGGTACAACTCTGTTGCTTTCTGGACTTTCCGAAATGACAAGTCAGATATTGCATCGTACAATTAAAGGGACACAAACTTTAAAAAAAATAGTGCTTTGCAAATGTTTCTTTGGTTGTGAAGGGACAGTTAGGAAGTTCATGTCATTTGCATTACCCTGTATAATATATTCCAACTTGCATCAAAGAAAAAGTTTGACAAACACTTTTTCATGAAGGGAGTGTCCTTTTAAAAGTTATGCTGCAGATGAAAATACCTTATTTACAAATATAAACAAAGGACTGGACTCTGGAATTTATACTTACAAAGGCAGTTGTGAATCCTCTGGTTTAACTGTTAGGAATGAGCACTGGGTTCAGTGCGAGTTATTTGTTTAACAGATGTTTATTGCTGGCTTTACCACCATTTTAGTTGGAGAGATTTTGTCTTTTGTTGTCAGATTCATGCCCCGCTATTTTAAATTGCCCCCTTCCCTTAGTCTGCTCCTCCCATGGCCTGTCATTCCTCAATCAAGCAGATGTACAAGAGATCAGCTCTCAGCTTACTTCCAATACCTCAAGAGGGAAATGGACTGGCACATCTTCCAGTTTCCCTGTGTTTGGGAAAGTGTAGGGAAAGAGAATTACCTCACTATAGGTTGTCATCTTTTGCCAAGACCAATACGGTAATGATACACTATCAGCAGCTATAGATGCTTCCCTGTATCTAAGTATTGGTGTGTTTCAAATCAGTTTGGACTGTGCCATTTCGAGATGTTCCCTTAACAATTATCGTTTCACCAAGTTGCATTTAGACAACTGGTTTGATTCAGACTGCACAGCCAAGCAGTCTGGTAGATAGATATAGAGTTGTCTTAAAGCTTAATAAAAAAAAATCTTGCTCTTTCATTCAATCTTGGATTACAGTACAAGAAGTTCAAATATGAACTTTTTTCAGGAGGTGGAATAGGGCTAGTGCACATGGATTGCATTCTGATGCTTGCTTTGCTGCTATTAAAAACTTATTGAAAATAATAAATGGTTTCACATCATAAGGCACAGAAGGAAGTAGAAAACAATTTGGTATATATACACACACACACACATACATATATAGATATAAATATTTTTATTTTTTGAATTAAATGTGACTTTTAGTGTCTGGTTCATATTTCAGAAATCTCTGGGCAATCGGTTCTAAAATTAGACACTACGTTTCGAAACAAGATGGATGATAACCCTGCACTCAAGTACTTGGCAGCTCTCCTCGCAGGTCCACCCAGGAGCTCACCGTAGGCGAGTTTACTTCCTGCAGTGCAATCCTCAGAGGTGATTTTTCATCAGTCCTTCCCACTTCCAACAAATATCCTATGGGCCCAGCATCAATATTGTGGAGCAAGGTTTTCCTTGTGTGCAAATGAAGCAGGCTATTTCACAACTATTTGGACAATAGTGTCAGAATCAGTGAGCAAAGACAGCAATGAAAGCAGAAGGAAGCCAGCTCTGTCTGCTTGTGACGCAAGCACTGAACATAGGAAAGTACACATTCCACATGGATAACATGGTGTGCATTCAATGTGGTAGGTCAGTGTGGTTTCACATGGGAGCTTTTTGCCAGAATTAAATACGGTCCCACACCACTAAACTATCGCAGGCTTCATCTGCTCTCCATTAAACAAGGATCGGGCATTTGTTCTCTCTGGAAGCTGCTGCTTTTCGGCTGGAAATGACATCACTGGATGAATCAGAATACATTTTCTGAGCACACGAAAGTTGTCAAATACCTTCCAGAATACATTGCTGGACCTGCAGGGCACTAGATGTGTACAATCAGTGATGTATCCAAGCTGCTGTGTGTGCACAAGTCTGTCTGTGGACCATTAAAGTCCTTGAGTGGATTATGCAGTCAATGCACATCATCTTGTGCTAGTTAATCTCAAACCAATTTTAGGGTCACCAGTACTGACAGCGCTCAGGGCCCCTGGATTAGCTGGGTGAATAAAAAGTATACACCAAGAGCAATTCATGCACCCGATTAGCAACCTTTGGGTTAATCTCAACTTTGTGCTATAGTCATCATCATCATAGGCAGTCCCTCGAAATGAGGATGACTTGCTTCCACGCCAAAAAAAGGATGAGTTCATCGATGTTTCAATAAAGGACCTAATATTCCAGGTCCTGAACTACATCCTGAAGGGTGGAAGATGCTTGTGCATGGATTTTTTTTAACGTGTGGTGGCCGTTGCACACCAGCCACCATACGGGCTTAACAGAGCTAGGTCTTGGTCCAGTGGCAAGGATTAACCAAGACAACTGGAGACCTGCTCTGCTGCACAGACCTAGTGCGCACAGGCCCGTGCTGCCCCTGGGCCTCTGGCCTCGATCATGTCCCTCTACAATCTCTCACCGCTCCTTCGCCCCAACCTCGCCGCTCCTGCTGTATCTGCCCACGCTCCAATCACCGACCTGGACCTTGATGACATCACTATTTGCTGCTCCCTGAAGTGGCATGCCTCCACACTGCTCCCGGGCCGTCGCACCTCCGCTCCTTTTATGGCCCCGGCCTGCTGCTGGCGTTCTCACGCAGGTTGGGGCCTCCACGCTGTACAATCAATGCATAATGCTACAATGGTAATACCAGTCAATTCTTACTATCTCCACAGGTAGCGCTGTAACCACTCAGCCCAGTTCCTCACCATGTCCTGGCCATCATCGCTGCTGCCTGCTTTGCTCCTCACCCACTCCTGGGCTTCGACACCCCGTTGCTGCCATTTGCTTCATTCTTCAGTCACTCTGCACCCTCTGCTTCCCCGAGCAACCATGAGCAATGCCACGGGGGATTCCCATAAAAATATTCTATCATGTGTCTGTGTCCACCATACATCCTACATCAAAATTCAAAGTGTCACACTTTGTTACGGATGCAAAGTAACATTTAGGTCTTTTGTTAAAGACCCTTGACTGCTTTTCTGGACCTTAGGATGGACCCAGCTATTAACAAGCAGATGCTAAACTACATGGAAACAATTATCCTCTAAATTAGCACAACACATTTGCTGAAGAGGAATTAACCTCAAATTGATCTCTTGATGTACAGCAATTAAGTACCGTGGGGTCGAAATTGCCCCCCTGACTGAAAGCGTATGCAGCTACCGATCTTGAAGATTAATCTCCGCCCTAATCCATGGGACGGAGAGTAGAGCGAAATTCAGCTCTTTGTACTTTTTAAAAATTCCGGGCAGTGAAGTCGGGTTGTGGCGGGGCGGAAGTGTGTCGGGAGCGGGCGGACGTTAGTTAGTATGTGTCATCAGCGCGATGCATCGTGCTGACGCGTAGCAATGTCCCTCCCCTTCAGTTAAAGGGGGAGGGCGGGGGTGTTGGGGGGGAGGGAGGAGCGCGGGTGGGTTGGAGGGGAGGAGCGGAGCGCGGGTGGGTGGGAGGGAGCTGTGGGTGGGAGCGGGAGTGCAGTGGAAGGAGTGAGAAAGTCACAGATTAATGGACCAACACCTCTGAATCTCCTCAGTAATTAAGCACTGACCGTTAATGTTAATGTTTCACTATGAGTGTAACCACAGTCAGTGGCACATATTGCTAGTCATTATCTCGCCTCAGTCATGCCCAGAACAAATGCCCCAAACTAAGTAAAACCCATCCAATAAAATTAAGTGTAGCTTTCAGAACAAATATACAATACCCCAAGTTGATTAAAGTTGCAATAACCAAAAGGGTTTAGACAACTGTTCCATAAACCATTCATCGGCAGCTATGCTGCATACTTTGGGTCAAAGAGAAATGGTTTCAGTTTCGCACAATGCGGAGAGTTCAGCATCGCTGAGCCAAAGCCAGCATCCATTTGGGATTAAGCATTGGGTGTGAGATCATCTCAGGGATGCAATATTGTTGCACTTGGGCTTCACACCAGCTCCGCTACAACTACATCTGCTGCAAAACAAGCTTTAAACCTCCAGTTAGTAAAGAACAGATGCTAGAGTCAGGTCTTGATTATTATTGAAGGTTTCACTGGTATTTGGATGATGATTCATATAGTTCAGTGCATGCATTTAAGCACGTAAACAGAGTATTCAACGTTGAGGCCACTTGTAACACCCATTCCTGCTGAGATCAGTTAACTCAGCAGACTGGGGAACATAGGAACAGGAAGAGGCCATTCATCTCCCCAAGCCTACTCCGCCATTCAATCAGATCATGACTGGTCTGTACCTCACCTCCATTTACCCTCCATTGACACATACCCTTACCTAATAATAATCTATCGATCTCAGTCTTGGAAATTTCAGTTGACCTAGCCTCTACAGGTTTTTCGGGGATACGAATTGCAGATTTCTGTGCTTAACCCCGTTCCAAGATCAATATGTCTTTCCTGAATGTGGTGCTCAAAACTGAATGCAGTACTCTAGATGGGGTCTGACCAAGGCTGTGGACAACTGAACCATAACTTCCTCCCCTTTGTACTCAAGCCCCCTTGAGATAAAGGCCAATGTTATTTTGGATGACCTTTTGTACCCGTGCACTAGCTATTAGTGATTTGTGTACCTGGACACCTAAATCCCTTTGCTCCCCCACCGTTACTAATCTTTTGCCATTCAGAAAATATTCTGATTAGGCTTTCTTCGATCCAACGTGGATGGCCTCATACATTAACAACTTGCGTTTACATAGCGCCTTTAACATAGTAAAATGTCCCAAGGTGCTGCATAGGAGCGTAATCAAGATGAAAATGGGCACCGAGTCAAAGACCAAACATTTGTTCAAAGAAGTAGGTTTTAAGGAGCGTCTTAAAGGAGGAGAGGGGGAAGAGAGGTGAAGAGGTTTGGGGAGGGAATTCTAGAGCCCTAGATGGATGAAGGCATGGCCACCAATGGTGGGGCACAGGAAGTGGGGTTGCACAAGGGACCAGAGTTAGTGGAAAGCATATAAGCTCGGAGGGTTGCAGGGCTGGTACATGAAGAAGCGAGGCCATGGAGGAATTTGAACATGAGGACGAAAATTTTAAACCTCCCCACTTTGAACTCCATCTGCCACAGTTTTACCTACTTATTTAATGTAACTTCCTTCTTCCATCCACACAACTCCTAATTTAGTGTTCCTTATTGTTACAATGCCAGTATTAGAAGTTTTAGATTATAACTGGTAGGCCCACTTTGTTTTTCAGGACTTCAGCTGAACCCTTCAGTAAGATTTGTGACTTTCAATTACTCCCAGTTATTCTTTGCATCACAGGAATGCATCATTTTAAAATCAAGCTAATTTAAACTCAAACGTATGATGGATTTCAGTATGGAACTGTGAACACATAGAAACATAGAAAATAGGTGCAGGAGTAGGCCATTCGGCCCTTCGAGCCTGCACCGCCATTCAATGAGTTCATGGCTGAACATGCAACTTCAGTACCCCATTCCTGCTTTCTCGCCAAACCCCTTGATCCCCCTAGTAGTAAGGACTACATCTAACTCCTTTTTGAATGTATTTAGTGAATTGGCCTCAACAACTTTCTGTGGTAGAGAATTCCACAGGTTCACCACTCTCTGGGTGAAGAAGTTTCTCCTCATCTCGGTCCTAAATGGCTTACCCCTTATCCTTAGACTGTGACCCCTGGTTCTGGACTTCCCCAACATTTGGAACATTCTTCCTGCATCTAACCTGTCTAAACCCGTCAGAATTTTAAAAATTTCTATGAGATCCCCTCTCATTCTTCTGAACTCCAGTGAATACAAGCCCAGTTGATCCAGTCTTTCTTGATATGTCAGTCCCGCCATCCCGGGAATCAGTCTGGTGAACCTTCGCTGCACTCCCTCAATAGCAAGAATGTCCTTCCTCAAATTAGGAGACCAAAACTGTACACAATACTCCAGGTGTGGCCTCACCAAGGCCCTGTACAACTGTAGCAACACCTCCCTGCCCCTTACTCAAATCCCCTCGCTATGAAGGCCAACATGCCATTTACTTTCTTAACCGGCTGCTGTACCTGCATGCCAACCTTCAATGACTGATGTACCATGACACCCAGGTCTCGTTGCACCTCCCCTTTTCCTAATCTGTCACCATTCAGATAATAGTCTGTTTCTCTGTTTTTACCACCAAAGTGGATAACCTCATATTTATCCACATTATATTTCATCTGCCATGCATTTGCCCACTCACCTAACCTATCCAAGTCACTCTGCAGCCTCATAGCATCCTCCTCGCAGCTCACACTGCCACCCAACTTATCCGCAAATTTGGAGATACTACATTTAATCCCCTCGTCTAAATCATTAATGTACAATGTAAACAGCTGGGGCCCCAGCACAGAACCTTGTGATACCCCACTAGTCACTGCCTGCCATTCTGAAAAGTACCCATTTACTCCTACTCTTTGCTTCCTGTCTGCCAACCAGTTCTCAATCCACGTCAGCACACTACCCCCAATCCCATGTGCTTTAACATTGCACATTAATCTCTTGTGTGGGAATCTTGTCGAAAGCCTTCTGAAAGTCCAAATACACCACATCAACTGGTTCTCCCTTGTCCACTCTACTGGAAACATCCTCAAAAAATTCTAGAAGATTTGTCAAGCACCAATCTATGTTAGTTACACCACTCTCATCATTACTTGCCTCGATAATTTATCCTAAGCTGCAAATATACCTTCCTATATGCCAGTGTTAAAATCTTCATCGCACCATTTGCCTTATTCTTTCCTGGGATGGTACAAGTTTCCTGGAAGGTCTACAAATGTGGAACTCCTTACCTCCACCCTCAGTCTTTTCCTTTTACAGTCTACAGGCTCTTAAAACCCAAACTGGGTGTCACTTAATCACTACATCTCGATTTATTGTGTCTTCTCTCCTTGCCAGTCCTGCTTTGTGCATCTTGGCCTCCTTCTAGGTTTCAAGACAAATATAAATGACATGGTCCCTCACACCAATAACATTCTTTGCGTGTTTTCTCATCCCCGAGCTTCAACATTATCACAATAAGCCGAACGTAGAAAGAAAGAGAAGTATTTCCTCAAGAGAGCTCCCCAGTGCTGTTTGGGCTGCATTTGAAAAGATATTTGAGTTATTTTGCTTCAAAGATATTTTTAGGATTTAAGATAATCCAGCACTAGCTCCCACTGATGAGCAACAAACTCACTCAAAAACTTGATGCGACCTGAATTGAATTAGTTCAGCTTAAAAAGACTTGCATTTATATAGCGCCTTTCATGACCACCGGACGTCCTAAAGCACTTTATAGCCAATGAAGTACTTTTTTAAAAAAGTATAATCACTGTTGTAATGTGGGAAACGCGGCAGCCAATTTGTGCACAGCAAGCTCCCACAAACAGCAATGTGATAATGACCAGATAATTTGTTTTAGATGTTGATTGAGGGATAAATATTGGCCAGGACACCGGGGAAAACTCTCCTGCTCTTCTTCGAAATAGTGCCGTGGGATCTTTTACGTCCACCTGAGAGAGAAGACATCGTTTTTATGTTTCATCTGAAAGACGGCACCTCCGACAGTGCAGCACTCCCTCAGCACTTCACTGGAGTGTCAGCCTAGATTTGTGTGCTCAAGTTCCTGGAGTGGGAATTGAACCCACAACCTTCTGGCTCAAAGGCGAATGTGCTACCCACTGAGCCACAGCTTGGTGATCAGCTTAATTCACTAACACCTAAACTAGTCCAGTTTGAATCAGGTGTGGATGCACCTGTTGATTTTGCTTGCATTGGTACAGAGCTGTGTACAAGGCTGGCACAGCTGCATTTATTACCCATCCCTAGTTGCCCTGAGGTGGTGGTGGTTGCATTGCACTATGAAGAATGTGTAGACTGTATCCCACAACTGTGTTGTACAAAGGTGGAGGGACAATAAAATGGAAATGGGTGGGATTGCCGGCAAAGTGATTGTATTGGTGTGAAGTTGCCTCTCTTTGTACTGGTGTGGAAATGGAGCGTATAATGGAAAGCGCCTCATTCAATATAAATATTAGAGGCGATATCTAGGAGTAAAGATAAATTGACTCCCTCCGTGGGTACAAACAAAGCTTATTTTATGGCGTCTGTGACAAGAAGCTGGAGATAAAGGAACAGAAAAATATTTGCTCTGTTCATGGCATCACAATGGAAATTTGCAGTGACATCTTTGGGTCAAAGGTGAACTACTGTAATGATTGCTTCATAAAATTCCTCCTGGTCACTAAATTGCTATCACAGCAACTTGAGAATCAATCTCAAGCACTACTCATTACCTCTCCGCCCCGCCCCGCACCCCCAACTTTCAATGACCAGATCTGCCCTTTGAGTCACTGCAATACTTGCATTTCGTCTCCATCAATAATGCTCTCAACACTCACTCAAGTATCATGGTTCAGATGTTGGTTTGTGAAAGGCAAGAAATGACTCAAAAAGACAGGCCTATTACCGATTCATGAAATGTGAGCACGTTACCGTAAAAAAAATAATTGAAATAACATTTTTGTAGTGCAGTGATTCAGTCCTCAAGCATATCGGACTGGGATTTGAATCACAGAATTTTATAACACAGCCCTTCACATGCGTGCTGGCTCTCTGAATGAATCCCACCCTCACGTGGTCTTTATAACAGTTTTTATTTTAATGGGATTAAACAGGAACTAAAAAAGACATGTTTTCTGGAGGTTTCATTACTAGCCACGATTTTTGAAAGTTTTTATAATCAGCACTGCCTAATTCACCATTTTCCCATGTGCACCCACGCAAAGAAATAATGTTTCACCCCTCCTGTGCGCATTTTATGAAGTCATTTTATAGGCATTAAGCTGCAAGATGTTGGTCGTTCAGCTCTGCACTATAACATTGTCAGCCTCTCTTGAGAAGTAGAAATAAATATTAATTAGTGCCAATTTCTCTTGCCAATGGTCTGAGGTCCAGGACTACGATGGGGTGGTCGATATCCTGGCTGCCTGCCTGGTTGTCTGTGCGCGCTTCGGAACTGCACTAATTCAGATGGGAAAAAGATAAAACTGGGATAAATGTCAGATATATTCAATATATCTTGGCAAACATTCAGGACAGCTGCCGGACATACTTAAAATATAGAGTAAAACATGTGGTAAATATTAACTACATCTGCAATCACAGTTATTCTATAGAAGCAAATAAATATTCATATTGAACATAGCTGGATATTAACTCTTGACCTGCGTGGATATCTATTTCCAGTTTCCAGGTGGAATTCCCAAGTTGCCATTATCCTTCTCCTTCCAAGGTCCATACACCAGTCCTTTGCACCTGTACCATCTTGCTTTAGGCTACCTAATACAGACTTGTCAGGTTGCACTTATTAAAAATGACACTTACTCAGTTTAAAATGTAAGGCTGGCTCTTCAGACTACTCAGATAAGAATGTACAAAATGTACATGCCCTCAAGCAAGGTTAGAGATTAATTATAAAATAAAAACAAGTGGGATTGGTCTCCAACGAGAAGAAAAAAATTAAAGGATGACGATATGGTGTTCAAAATTTTGAAGGGTTTTGATGGGAAGAAGGATTGAGGGTGATTTTTTCCCCCCCAGAGAGATAGGGAAGAATCTTGGTGTTCTTTAAATAACCAATTGACAGCCTTGGGAGGGAAGTTAATGATAAAATAATCCACATGTCTCTGGATGGAGGGGCTCAATGGCTAAATGACGTGTTCTTGCTCCAAACTTTGTGTTCAATGCTTTGTTCCATATAGTATTGAAACACATAGACCAAAAACAGTCTGAAGTTTAATTGCTGGTCTAGATCGAGTTAGCTGTCTCAGGGTACTGCATCACAATGGGCCTCAGCACACCTGGGTCATAGATGCAAAACAAAAAAGAATCAGCCAGGGTTTCCATTCCTGGACCGAGAAATTGGCCTCCTTAGTGCCTCCCATTATCGCCTCCAGCGGGAGATAACAGGGTGCTAACCACTTACCGTTTGGGCGCGGCGGGATGAACGACTCACGCCAACTTCGGCAGGAAGTTTGCGGCGGAGATAGGACGTTGCGCCTTGATCTCCTTTGCCCGGAGTGCGTGACGCCATTGCCGTGCGCACTCGCCCTGGACCCGAACTTCAGTTCCGCCCCCTGCAACATTGCCAGGCAAAGACACCGGCAGCTGCACGAGACGTTGATCGGGAGGCCGGGCGCTTTGGGGACAAAAGGTAAAAGGCGATATGGCCGAGGCAAATAAAAAATAAAAGTTCCAAAATGGAAACTATCCAGTTTATTGTTTTTTTTCTCTTCGACCGCGACCGATCAGCCCGGCACTCTACTGCAGGGCATCAGGCTGATCGGGCCGGATCACAGCTGCCATCGGGGACCAGGTAAGTGGTCCCAGAGTCTGCAGAATGGTTACAACACAGAAGTCGGCCATTCGGCCCGTGCCGACTCTCAGCTAGTCCCACTCCCCCGCCCATTCCTCGTGGGCTGCAAATCTTTTTCCTTCCGATACTTATCCAACTCCCTTTTGAAAGATAAAATTGAGTCTGCCTCCACCACCCTTTCAGGCAGTGCATTCCAGATCTTAACCACTCGCTGAGTAAAAAAGTTTTTTATGTCGTTGCCTTTGGTTCTTTTGCCAATCACCTTGAATCTGTGTCGTCTGGTTCTCAACCCTTCCACCAATGGGAAATTTCTCTCTGTCCAGACCCCTCATGATTTTGAACACCTCTAAATCTTCTCAGCTCCAAGGAAAACAACCCCAGCTTCTCCAGTCTACCAACTTAACTGAAGTCCCTCATCCCTGGAATCATTCTCATAAATCTTTTCTGCACCCTCTCTAAGGCCTTCACATCTTTCTGAAAGTGTGATGCCCAGAATTGGACAAAATACTCCAGTTGGGGCAGAACCAATGTTTTATACAGGTTCATCATAATTTACAGACTTTTGTACTCGATACCTCTATTCATAAAGCCCAGGATCCAGTAAGCCTTTTTAACTGCATTCTCAACCTGCCCTGCCACCTTCAAATGATTTATGCACACGTACTCCCAGGTCCCCCTGTTCTTGTACCCCCTTTAGGATTGTACCCTTTAGCTTATATGTCCTTTCCTCATTCTTTCGAGCAAAATGCATCACTTCAAACTTTTCTGCATTAAATTTCATCTGCCACGTGTCCGCCCATTTCACCAGCCTGTCTATGTCTTCCTGAAGTCTATCACTATCCTCCTCACTGTTCACAAAACTTCCAAGTTTTGTGTCACCTGCAAATTTTGAAATTGTGCCCTGTGCACCCACGTCCAAGTCATTAATATACATCAAGAAAAGCAGTGGCCCTAAAACAGATCCCTGGGGAACACCACTGTATACCTTCCTGCAGTCCGAAAAACAACCGTTCACCACTACTCTCTGTTTCCACTGAGCCAATTCCGTATCCGCACTACCACTGTTCCTTTTATTCCATTGGCTCAATTTTGCTGGCAAGCCTATTATGTGGCATTTTATCGAATGCCTTTTGGAAGTCCATGTACATTATATCAACCGTATCACCCTCATCAAAAAACTCTATTAAGCTGGTGAAACACGATTTGCCTTTAGCAAATCTAGGCTGGCTTTCCTGAATTAATCCACCCCTATCCAAGTGACTGTTAATTTTGTCACCGATTACTGTTTCTAAAAGCTCTCCCACTACCGAGGTTAAACTGACTGGCCTGTAGCTACTGGGTTTATTTTTACTTCCTTTCTTGAACAATGGTGTAACATTTGCAATTCTCCAGTCCTCTGGCACCACCCCCGTTTCTATGGAGGATTGGAATATTTTCGCAAGTATCTCCAGGATTTCTGCATTCAATTGCCTCAGCATCCTAGGATGCAATCCTATCCGCTCCTCGTGATTTATCTACTTCAAATACAGCCAGCCTTTCTAATACCTCTTCCTTTATCAATTTTTATCCTATCAAGTGTCTCCACTACTTCATTCGTTATGCCGATGGCAGCTGCATCTGTCTTCACCAAGGAAGAGGATAAGTCCTCATTTAGTACCTCAGCCATACCCTCTGCATCGGTCTCAATTTAGCTCCCGAATCGGCCCCACCCATCATCTTACTACCCTTTTACTATTTATATGCCTATAGAAGACTTTTGGATTACCTTTTATGTTGGCTGCCATTCTATTCTCAGACCTTCTCTTTGCCCCTCTTGTATACTTTTTCACCTCTCCTCTGATCTTTCTATATATCGCCTGATTCTCGGATGTATTTAGAAACATAGAAAATAGGTGCAGGAGTAGGCCATTCGGCCTTTCTAGCCTGCACCACCATTCAATGAGTTCATGGCTGAACATGCAACTTCAGTACCCCATTCCTGCTTTCTCGCCATACCCCTTGATCCCCCTAGTAGTAAGGACTTCATCTAACTCCTTTTTAAATATATTTAGTGAATTGGCCTCAACAACTTTCTGTGGTAGAGAATTCCACAGGTTCACCACTCTCTGGGTGAAGAAGTTTCTCCTCATCTCGGTCCTAAATGGCTTACCCCTTATCCTTAGACTGTGACCCCTGGTTCTGGACGTCCCCAACATTGGGAACATTCTTCCTGCATCTAACCTGTCTAAACCCATCAGAATTTTAAACGTTTCTGAGGTCCCCTCTCATTCTTCTGAACTCCAGTGAATACAAGCCCAGTTGATCCAGTCTTTGATATGTCAGTCCCGCCATCCCGGGAATCAGTCTGGTGAACCTTCGCTGCACTCCCTCAATAGCAAGAATGTCCTTCCTCAAGTTAGGAGACCAAAACTGTACACAATACTCCAGGTGTGGCCTCACCAAGGCCCTGTACAACTGTAGCAACACCTCCCTGCCCCTTACTCAAATCCTCTCGCTATGAAGGCCAACATGCCATTTGCTTTCTTAACCGCCTGCTGTACCTGCATGCCAACCTTCAATGACTGATGTACCATGACACCCAGGTCTCGTTGCACCTCCCCTTTTCCTAATCTGTCACCATTCAGATAATAGTCTGTCTCTCTGTTTTTACCACCAAAGTGGATAACCTCACATTTATCCACATTATACTTCATCTGCCATGCATTTGCCCACTCACCTAACCTATCCAAGTCACTCTGCAGCCTCATAGCATCCGCCTCGCAGCTCACACTGCCACCCAACTTAGTGTCATCCGCAAATTTGGAGATACTACATTTAATCTCCTCGTCTAAATCATTAATGTACAATGTAAACAGCTGGGGCCCCAGCACAGAACCTTGCGGTACCCCACTAGTCACTGCCTGCCATTCTGAAAAGTACCCATTTACTCCTACTCTTGGCTTCCTGTCTGACAACCAGTTCCCAATCCATGTCAGCACACTACCCCCAATCCCATGTGCTTTAACTTTGCACATTAATCTCTTGTGTGGGACCTTGTCGAAAGCCTTCTGAAAGTCCAAATATACCACATCAACTGGTTCTCCCTTGTACACTCAACTGGAAACATCCTCAAAAAATTCTAGAAGATTTGTCAAGCATGATTTCCCTTTCACAAATCCATGCTGACTTGGACCTATCATGTCACCTCTTTCCAAATGCGCTGCTAATAAATCCTTAATAATTGATTCCATCATTTTACCCACTACTGAGGTCAGGCTGATCGGTCTATAATTCCCTGTTTTCTCTCTCCCTCCTTTTTTAAAAAGTGGGGTTACATTGGCTACCCTCCACTTGATAGGAACTGATCCAGAGTCAATGGAATGTTGGAAAATGACTGTCAATGCATCCGCTATTTCCAAGGCCACCTCCTTAAGTACTCTGGGATGCAGTCCATCAGGCCCTGGGGATTTATCGGCCTTCAATCCCATCAATTTCCCCAACACAATTTCCCAACTAATAAGGATTTTCCTCAGTTCCTCCTCCTTACTAGACCCTCTGACCCCTTTTATATCCGGAAGGTTGTTTGTGTCCTCCTCAGTGAATACCGAACCCAAGTACTTGTTCAATTGGTCTGCCATTTCTTTGTTCCCCGTTATGACTTCCCCTGATTCTGACTGCAGGGGACCTACGTTTGTCTTTACTAACCTTTTTCTCTTTACATATCTATAGAAACTTTTGCAATCCGCTTTAATGTTCCCTGCAAGCTTCTTCTCGTACTCCATTTTCCCTGCCCTAATCAAACCCTTTGTCCTCCTCTGCTGAGTTCTAAATTTCTCCCAGTCCCCGGGTTCACTGCTATTTCTGGCCAATTTGTATGCCACTTCCTTGGCTTTAATACTATCCCTGATTTCCCTTGATAGCCACGGTTGAGCCACCTTCCCTTTTTTATTTTTATGCCAAACCATCCCAGAATTCCACCATATTATGGTCACTCTTCCCCAAGGGGCCTCGCACAACGAGATTGCTAATTAATCCTCTCTCATTACACAACACCCAGTCTAAGATGGCCTTCCCCCTAGTTGGTTCCTCGACATATTGGTCTAGAAAACCATCCCTTATGCACTCCAGGAATGTACAATTGTTGTAGCTCATCCATGCGGTCTCTAAATGTCTGCCATTGCCCATCCACAGTTAACCCCTTAAGTATCATTCGCCAATCTATCCTAGCCAATTCACGCCTCATACCTTCAAAGTTACCCTTCTTTAAGTTCTGGACATGGTCTCTGAATTAACTGTTTCATTCTCCATCCTAATGCAGAATTCCACCATATTATGGTCACTCTTCCCCAAGGGGCCTCGCACAACGAGATTGCTAATTAATCCTCTCTCATTACACAATACCCAGTCTAAGATGGCCTTCCCCCTAGTTGGTTCCTCGACATATTGGTCTAGAAAACCATCCCTTATGCACTCCAGGAAATCCTCCTCCACCGTATTGCTTCCAGTTTGGTTAGCCCAATCTATGTGCATATTAAAGTCACCCATTATAACTGCTGCACCTTTATTGCATGCACCCCTAATTTCCTGTTTGATGCCCTCCCCAACATCACTACTACTGTTTGGAGGTTTGTACACAACTCCCACCAACGTTTTTTGCCCTTTGGTGTTCTGCAGCTCTATCCATATCGATTCCACATCATCCAAGCTAATGTCCTTCCTAACTATTGCATTAATCTCCTCTTTAACCAGCAATGCTACCCCACCTCCTTTTCCTTTTATTCTATCCTTCCTGAATGTTGAATACCCCTGGATGTTGAGTTCCCAGCCCTGATCATCCTGGAGCCATGTCTCTGTAATCCCAATCACATCATATTTGTTAACATCTATTTGCACAATTAATTCATCCTCCTTATTACGGATACTCCTTGCATTAAGACACAAAGCCTTCAGGCTTGTTTTTTTAACACCCTTTGTCCTTTTAGAATTTTGCTGTACAGTGGCCCTTTTTGTTCTTTGCCTTGTGTTTCTCTGCCCTCCACTTTTCCTCATCTCCTTTCTGTCTTTTGCTTTTGTCTCCTTTTTGTTTCCCTCTGTCTCCCTGCATTGGTTCCCATCCCCCTGCCATATTAGTTTAACTCCTCCCAACAGCACTAGCAAACACTCCCCCTAGGACATTGGTTCCGGTCCTGCCCAGGTGCAGACCGTCCGGTTTGTACTGGTCCCACCTCCTCCAGAACCGGTTCCAATGCCCCAGGAATTTGAATCCCTCCCTGCTGCACCACTGCTCAAGCCACGTATTCATCTGCGCTATCCTGCGATTCCTACTCTGACTAGCACGTGGCACTGGTAGCAATCCCGAGATTATTACTTTTGAGGTCCTACTTTTTAATTTAGCTCCTAGCTCCTTAAATTCGTTTCATAAGACCTCATCCCTTTTTTTACCTATGTCGTTGGTACCAATGTTCTGGCTGTTCTCCCTCCCTTTTTAGAATGTCCTGCACCCGCTCCAAGACATCCTTGACCCTTGCACCAGGGAGGCAACATACCATCCTGGAGTCTCGGTTGCGGCCGCAGAAACGCCTATCTATTCCCCTCACAATTGAATCCCCTATCACTATCGCTCTCCCACTCTTTTTCCTGCCCTCCTGTGCAACAGAGCCAGCCGCGGTGCCATGAACTTGGCTGCTGCTGCCCTCCCCTGATGAGTCATCCCCCTCAACAGTACTCATAGCAGTGTATCTGTTTTGCAGGGGGATGACCACAGGGGACCCCTGCACTACCTTCCTTGCACTACTCTTCCTACTGGTCTTCCATTCCCTAGCTGGCTGTGGACCCTTCTCCTGCGGTAAGACCAATTCGCTACACGTCTACTCACGTCATTCTCAGCATCGTGGATGCTCTAGAGTGAATCCACCCTCAGCTCCAATTCCGCAACGCGGTCCGTCAGGAGCTGGAGGCAGATACACTTCCCGCAGATGTAGTTGTCAGGGACACCGGAAGTGTCAGAGTTCCCACATGGTACAGGAGGAGCATATCACGTGACCGAGCTCTCCTGCTATGACTTAACCCTTAGATACACTTAAATTGGTGACAACACTGTTAACAGGTTACTTACTGATATTAAAAAGAAAAATAAAAACTACTTACCAATCACCAGCCAATCACTTACCCCTTTGGCTGTGACGTCACCTTTTGATTCCTTTCTATTTCTTTTCTGCTTTTTCTCCCGGCTGGAGCTGCACAAGTACGCCTTTTATAGGCCTCACCACGCTGCTCCCGCCTCTCGCCGACTGCCGCTGCCCGTGGAACACCCGCTGGGCCTTTTATAGGCCTCACCACGCTGCTCCCGCCTCTCGCCGACTGCCGCTGCCTGTGGAACACCCGCTGGGCCTTTTATAGGCCTCACCACGCTGCTCCCACCTCTCGCCGACTGCCGCTGCCCGTGGAACACCCGCTGGGCCTTTTATAGGCCTCACCACGCTGCTCTCGTCTCTCGCCGACTGCCGCATCCTGACATCTGTCATACATGCTCTTTTTCTGCTTCATCATATTATCTATCTGTTTCGTCATCCAGGGAGCTCTGACTTTAGTTGCCCTGCCTTTCCCCCGCGTGGGAATATACACAGACTGTACTCAAACTACTTCCACTTTAAATGCAGCCCATTGTTCCACGACAGTTATGCCTGCCAATCTTTGATTCCAGTTTACGCAGGCCAGATCCGTTCGCATCCTATTAAAATTGGCCTTCCCCCAGTTAAATATTTTATTCTCTCTCCCTCTCCAGTTTGGCATTCTCACTCCCGCTCTAGTTTGTGTTTCTTTCTCCAGTCATCCTCACAACTAGCAATGAAGCGGTGTTTCCAAAAAGCAGGGGGGGGGGGGGGGGGCGGGTAGAGAACAGTCGGGCCCAGACTATGTGACAGCTAGGGTACTGTGCATGCACAAACCATGCACACAAGGAGCGTCAACACCGGCGTTTGGGAGACCAATCGCCCATTCTGAGAAACTGACGCCCAAAGCAGGGAAGTTGGTAAACCTACTGACCTCTCTGCAGAACAAAAATCACCATGAGTCTTCCTTCCCAAAAGGCATCAATCCAGGTCTTTTTCAAAAGGTGCCAATTGATTCTGAATCAATTACTTTGCAATGTTTGGTGAGGTCACCTCATTCTGCACAGCCTGAAGAGAGCCAGCATTGGGCGCTTGCATTTTCAGTCACCATAAGTCTTCATCTCAACAGGTCCTCAATGTTGAAATTATTTTTCCATGCTCGGTGTCTCACGTGAAGTTTCCCAGCCATAACCTTTTAAGAATTTGCTCAATGTCCAAGTGCTATTTCACTGACTCAAATTTATAATCTGCACAATCTGTCTCTTGCATTCAGTTAGCATCTATTGCCCTGCCGAAACACGACAAAAAAACCCTCGTATTTGCTCCTGATCCTCATCAGAGAGCTATAATTATTGACCTCCCTATCTTTAATCTCCACCAGCCCAGCCCCATCCCCCACCTTCCCCAAGATATCTGCACTTCACTAATTCTGGCCTCTTGAGCATCCTCAATTTTAATCGCTCCACCATTTGTGGCCATGCCTTCAGCTGCCAAAGTCCCAAGCTCAGGAATTCCCTCCCTTAAACCTCTCTACCTCTCTCTTCTCCTTTAAGACGCTTCTTAAAACCTACCTCTTTGACCAAGCTCTGCCCTAATTTCTCTTTATATCACTCGGTCAAATTTTGTTTTACAATACTCCTGTTAAATGCTTTGGGACATTTTACTATGTTAAAGGCACGGTATAAATACATCTGGTTGATTTTTTAAAAAAATGAAAAAATGGTCTTTGAACTGTCCACTACTAAGAAAAAATAAAACTATGGAAACAAAGAGCAGCAACGATTAATGGTGAAAAAAAGACACAGGGAAACAAGCAGAACAAGATGAGAGAGCGAGAGAGCGCGAGACTGCAAAGAATGCCTCACCCCCAGTAAGTCACTTCATCATTATCATCATCATAGGCAGTCCCTCGGAATCGAGAAAAACTTGCTTCCACTCCTAAAGTGAGTTCTTTGGTGGCTGAACAGTCCAATACAAGCGTCACAGACTGTGTCAAATCAAGACTGGACACATTAAATAATTACCTTAACAATAATAGACACAATGCAGATTTTTTTTTAAACTCAAAGCTTCAAAGCAAAAATGGAGAGAGAGAACTGAAATGTAGGAGAAAATGCAAGAATCAAACAGAGAGGTTAAGATCAATTGCATCAATTTGTGAACCTGGATACAAATTGGAAGGAAATAAAACAAGACCAGCCCTCAAATGTTATATCGTGTGAATCTTGTGTTAGAAATATCGAACCATCAAACACTGCCATACAAAGTTTACAACTCACCGCTAATCAAAATACACATTCCAACTTGCATGTAATTTTCAGGCGTCACTCCACTTTCAATCTCTTTATAATATATATCCCCCCTTTACTATTGATGGCAGTGAGCAGTAAACCATTACATGGCCATTAAGGACGGAGCTGCCATGTTGTAAACATTCTGTAATGAATAGCAATGCAGTACAAGTTGAGTCTGATGGTGCCTAATGGGCCCCCAGGGCTTTAGTAATCCGATCCCCAAAGCAGCAATTTGTAGGGCAGCAAAGTTCAGTTTCCCGTATAGGAATATTAACCCCGTGAGTGCTGAAAGAGTGTCAGTTTGCAAAATACACACCAATTTCTCTCCATCAACCAGCTACAACGTCTCCCACGACAATGGGTATAAAGAGGGAATAAGCTATTGTCCTGGTATCTAGGGTGTGGCTCCTGGGCTGAATTCAGCCTGCGAGCTCCTTCAACGCAGCCTTCAGAACTTTCCCTCCTCTTGCTCAGAGTGGCTCACTCTCTCTGGGCCTCGAGGTTTCAGAAAGCTGTTTCCTGATTTCTGCATTTAGACCAATTGAAGGAATAGCATTTTTGCACCAATCAGGAAGCAGTTTTTCTTTTACATAGGCTTTCATAGGATATACAGCACAGAAACAGGCCATTTAGTACAACCAGTCCATGCAGGCGTTTATATGCTCCACTCGAGCCTCCTCCTGTCTTTCCTCACCTAACTCTATCCGCATAACTCTCTATTCACCTCTCCCTCATATGTTTGTCCAGCCTCTCCTTAAATGCTATTCGCTTCAAACATTCCCTGTGGTAGCGAGTTCCACATTCTCATCACTCTTTGGGTAAAGAAGTTTCTTCTGAATTCCCTATTGGATTTCTTGGTGATAATCTTATATTGATGGCCTCGAGGTATGCGCTTCTCCACAAGTGGAAACACACTCTGTATCCACGCTATCAAAACCTTTCATATGCAAATCTCTATTAGGTCACCCCTCAGCCTTTTTTCGAGAAAAAAAAGAGACCTTGCCTGTTCATCCTTTCTGGATATGTATACCCTCGTTTTTAAGCCTGGGAAGTTTAAACAGGCTGAAAGAGGGAAACCTCGTGAAGTGGAGTGAGCCTCTGGCTTAGTGGTAGTACCGCCTCAGTCAGAAGATGCAGGGCTCGAATCCTGCTCCAGACAGTCCCTGCGAGTGGAGACCTGAGTTCTGGCTCTGAATTCTGGTTTCACATCCAGCGGGATACTTGTATCCAATGCTCCCTCTAATTTTCTCTTTGGTGTGCAGTCCCTTTAAATTTGCTGCGCGGTATCTTCTCCAGCTGCGGCGGCTGGTGAGCGGCCTGCATGGTGCACAGTCGCACACCTTAGGGGAACATTGTTCATATCCCCCGCCCCCCCCCCCAACCCAACCACCAACTGTATGGGTTGTGGGAGCTCATAAAACCCCCCTGCATAGAGGAGGACTTTCCCCTCTGGGTTGATATTAAGACGGTTACGGCCATGGAAGGAGCATTCACATCACGGCCTGTCAGACTTAATCAATCTGTGAATCCTTCCACTACTTCACACTATTCGCCAAGGGAAGAATGTGAAGATACAAAATAAACCACCTTGTGAACTGCAGGGCAGCAGAAAGAGCAGGAGATAGCAGACAGGCTTGAAGAAATGATGCAGAGGAGACCAGGACAAGAGAAGCAAATAAATAATGGAATTACGGATCCTGTGTGTAGAGAGGAAGAATTATACATTTATTGCATAACTGGGCTTGAATTTTTTTTTGTGCATGTAAGGTGTTTGGAGTTTGGGCGTGTGCAGGGTTTGGAGTTTGGGCGTGTGCAGGGTTTGGAGTTTGGGCGTGTGCAGGGTTTGGAGTTTGGGCGTGTGCAGGGTTTGGAGTTTGGGCGTGTGCAGGGTTTGGAGTTTGTATCAGTGGGCTTATTTTTTAGCAAAAGGAGGCACTGGATTTGTACATTATCAGAGTCGGCACAACTTATAGAAAGCAAGAGAAGATTATCCTCAAGAAAGCTCCACAATGCAGTTTGAGCTACAATTCAGAAGCCAGGAGTTATTTTGCTTCCAAGAGTTTTTTAGGATTTAAGTTAAATCTAGCACTGGCATCCACTGATAAGCAATGAACTCAATTGAAAATATTTGAAATATGAAGTAAATTTTAAGTAAATGATTTCTGTAAAAACTGAAGTGATTCAGTCTTCAAGTACATCAAGCTGGGATCTGAATCATCACAGGTGGTGGTCATTCTCCCATCTGGCCTGTGCTGACTCTCGAAGAGCAATTCTATGAATACCATTCCGATGTGATATTGAAACATTTTTATTTTAAATGGGATTATCCAGGAATACAGCAACATTTGCTGGCTACTTTGTTTGAATGGTTGGATCAGCACTGTGCTTAATTCACCATTTCCAAATGTACATCAACTCAAAGCACTAATGTCTTATCCCTTTTAATTTTTCCCCTTTGGCTTGGCATCTGCTTTTCCTTCTCCCTCTGTAAACGCCTTAGGATGCTTTTCTACATTTAAGGCACTATAAAAAATGAAAGTTATGGTGGTCGCAATATAGGTCATAATGAAAAAAAATCTTCTTGTAAACAGATCCACAAAATAATTGAGGGTGTTGGCTGGAATAAGAGGCGCCGATTTGGAATCGAATGGCCGCCGCTCGCGAAATTCCTCTAGTTGTTTTTTTTACGGCGGTCTCCATTTCCGCCCCGCTGATGCCGACCCCTCCTAAGTGCGTCATCAAAGCGCATACCGCCAATCCCCCGCACCTCAACCTAAATTTAGAGGAAAACATTTTTGGGCCGACATGGCTGTGTGGCGGTCATTCAAGGGGAGGGCGCACTGCCGCGGACACCATTTTATTTTTGTTGTTGTCGGCCCGACAATTATGCCACCGGGTTCGGCCAGGCTGCCAACAGGCGGCCTGGCACCCCCTCCTGGGTGCTAGGCTGCTTGCCCGGTCAAAACCCTCCCTGGTGGGCCAGTGGACCTAACTAAAATGAATCGCAGAGCTCGCAGCGGCTCCCCCCTTTAAGTGAAGGGGATAGACGTGATGCACAAGCGTCATGACGTCATCAGCGCCAGTCAGCTGACTGACAGCGGTGGAGACTCCGTCCCGCCTCTACTTCCACCCCTCTAGAGTGCCCACCGCCACACTACTGCCCCCATTATCACCCACTTCCGGTCCACTCGGAAAAAAATGACAGCTGAATTTTGTGCAAGAGACCACCTCATCCAGCGCGGCATTGAAATCACATCAGAAGCGGTAGGTGCGACCCGTTTCGGGCTGCGGTGAATTTTTACCCCACTACCTAATGCTGGCAGTTTCTAGTAGTGAAACAAAACTAGTCATGAAATGTGCTAATCCCATGTTCATCATCATCATCGGCAGTCCGTCCAAATCGAGGAAGACTTGCTTCCACTCTGAGTACGAGTTCTCAGATGATTGTACAGTCCAATACGAGAACCACAGTCCCTGTCACAGGTGGGACAGACAGTGGTCAAAGTAAAGGGTGGGCAGGGAGTCTGGTTTGCCGCATGCTCCTTCCGCTGCCTGCGCTTGATTTCTGCATGCTCCCGGTGACAAGACTAGAGGAGCTCAGCGCCCTCCTGGATGCACTTCCTCCACTTAGGGCGGTCTATGGCCAGGGACTCCCAGGTGTCAGTGGGGATATTGCACTTTATCAGGGAGGCTTTGAGGGTGTCCTTGTAACGTTTCCTCTGCCCACCTTTGGTTCATTTGCTGTGGACGAGTTCAGAGTAGAGCGCTTGCTTTGGGAGTCTAGTGTCTGGCATGCGAACGATGTGGCCATGTCCCATGTTACAATATTTATGTAACACACATTGGGCCAAAAGGGACTTGTTGCAAAAATATAGTAAATATATTCTATTATAGAAAAAGAATATTCTCCTAAATATTAGTCAGTTGTCAGTGGAATGTTCCAAATTGCAGTATTTTCAGATTGCAAGATCGAGAGGAAAGTTAATGGGTCCAAAATGTCCTTTCTTCTCGGTTCCTGTTATTGAACGAAGCCACTTGTATGATTTCAGTCATTCCAAGCAAGTATTTGATCTCCAAGATTACCTCTTTTCATAAACTTCAACGTATTGAATGTCGGACACAGTGGCAACTGGCTCGGTAGAACATTGTCCACTTGATACTTCACTGGGCCAGGCATTACACTTAGAGCTTTTAGTGGTTTCTCCCATTGAAGGTTGGCTCTGGTAAATGCATCGTCATCTTTAATGACTAAACTCTCAGTTTTATTTAGTGACCAACGGTTCCTCCTACACAGCCGATCTACTCTTCATCACTGACCGATTCTACCCTCTTCACAGTCAGGCTCAAAAGCACTTCGCTTGTTCAGTGACTAGACTCTAGTCACTGTAGTTCCCAATATCTACTCACATGCAGCAAAATCTTTCGTCACCAGGTAATTAATGGCAGCTTGTAGAGTCCCAGTTCTTTTATGGTACGTGAAGAAATATTTGACTCCCCAAAGCCTTTCCACCATCTACAAGGCGTGTGATGGAATACTCTCCACTTGCCTGAATGAGTGCAGCTCCAACAGCACTCAAGAAGCTGGACACCATCCAGGACAAAGCAGCCCGCTTGATTGGCCCCCCATCCACCATCTTCAACATTCACCCGCTCCAACACTGGCGCACCGTGGCTGCAGTGTGTACCATCTACAAGATGCTCTGCAGCAATTCGCCACGGTTTCTTCGGCAGCACCTCCCAAACCCACGACCTCTACCACCTAGAAGGACAAGGATAGCAGGCGCATGGGAACACCATCACCTGCAAGTTCCCCTCCAAATTTTACACCATCCTGACTTGGAAATCCATCGGCTGTTCCTTCATCATTGTTGGGTCAAAATCCTGGAAATCCCTCCCTCACAACACTGAGAGGAAACCCTTCACCACAATGACTTTCACTACTACCTTCTTAAGGGCAATTAGGGATGGGCAATAAATGTCAGCCTTGCCAGTGACACTACATCCCAGGAACAAATTTTTAAAAAAAGGACATTTTAATGACAGCAATAGCTTTTGAGGGAGGCTTGTGACATGTATTTTACACACATATATTTGTTTATCAGGTAGGTAGCCAGTTTATCAGGTAGGTAGCCGATTTTTTTTAAAAAAAGAGAAAGTTGGCGGTTCTGAACAAGGTAGAATCTGACACTATAAGAAGCACATACAATGAGCCTGTATCAGGGTTGCTGAGGATGCAAGAGCACCCAAGAACTCAGCAGTCGGAATATCCAAAAATACACCCCCGACTGGCTATAGCAAATACTGGCTTTGTTCTGTCCCAATACAAAAGCTGATATATGGCACATCCTTTGTATTTTGCACCATTGTCAGCTTGGAATGTCACTTTAATTGTATGTTCCACACTGCTTTGATAATGGACGATATTTTCTATTAACAATGCCAAGACAATTCTCATGCTGATTGCTGTAAAGTAGGAGCAGAGAAACAAAGATTTACAGAATATTTATTAATTTACAGGGTTGTCGAAATAAATACATTGCTGCCTTTTCTCCACCAGAGAGCCTGTAGCCAGGGCCTTGCCTTGATCTCACCAAGAACATTTAGACAGGCTGGTGAGCTCTCATTCATCTTTCCCTTCACTCACTCACTCTCTCTGCACAGTATTTCAGTACAGATATTTCCAATATAGGCCAACTGAGACTCAGAACTGCCACCATCAGGGAAGCTGAAGAGGTGATATAGGTAGTTGATGGGAGTGCAATATATTGCAAATCCACTGGAACATATTGAAAATCAGTTTTTTGACTGGCTGGTACAGAACATTTTAGGATGAAACAGCATGCAAGGGGCTAGTTTTTGAATGTGAACGCAACACACTTTCCACTTCTGTGTCTTGTGATTTAGAGACATAAGTTATTACAGTTTTCAATGCATTTTCATCATTAGCAACAACAAAAATCAGAACTCCTGCCATGATTCCTAACCCCGGCTCTCTAGCATCTAACCTACCCATTAGTCTGATGTTGAACTTTCAAAAAGTGGCAACCCTAGAGGCCACAATACTGTGAGCATTGACTACTGCTGGAAATGGTGCATGCTTGGTCACTCGGTGATGCTTAACCTCTCTCCCCTCCCCCGCCAATACAGTTGAATAGTTTGGTGACACTCACTGTTAAGGGCCCCCATGTGAAACAGAATCGCTTGGACAGGATTGCAATGGATCTCCTTCAGGGCAGCCGTGGTGGTAGTGGGGGGGGGGGGGGGGGGGTGGGAGTCATTAGCATATAAAAACATAATCCTTTTTTTTAATAAAAGGAAAAGGAAAGTTACACCACTGGCATCAGTGGCTCTATAAACCACCCTGCTTTATGGGGGCTCTCAGACATCAGAAAACCTCCAGTTTCATCTAAGGGATGGGGAAATTTGCTTTAAAAGGAGAAACAAGAGAATTTCTGCAAATAACTGCTGATGAAATTCCAGGAACATGTGGTGCTGAAGCACGTGGGAAGAAATTGGTCCAGCGCTGGAAGCCAGCACCAAGTGGACAGCGCACGTCCCAAGATATCGGCTCACCGAACATCGGGCCTCATCTACATAAAACTGGTGAGCTGGGGACGCCAACCAGGCCTTCGCAAAATCGGGGGAGGGGGGCCTGAGTATAGGCCAGCAGCGATCCGCAGGCCACTTGTGGAACAAGGAGAAGCACTCCTCTTCCTTCTAGCTCCACATTTACACAAGTGAAAAGGAAATTGGCTTACCTTTTCTCAGCAGCCTCCAGCGGCCCCTTTAAGGGCTGACGGTCAGGCCAACGTAGACCCAGGAAAACTGGAGCATGCTCCGCCCAACTTATGCCCAATTCAGACCCTAACACAGCGATTAGGCCCATGATTAGCATATTCAAGAGGCCCAGAGTTCAAGGCAGGTTCCCTGGACACTTGGAAGTCGCCACCTGACAAGCTGGCAGTCGGCGAACTTCTGGGGGAGACCGGGCACAGAACAAGAGTCTCCCACCTGATAAACGGGCATTCCCAGTTTCTCCCACGTGACCTCATAATTCCGTTTTATTACCGGGTCAGTAACTACGCAGATCAGGAGAAACTCATCTCCTGGGGGGAGGGGGTTTGTTAAGAGAAATTTGAGCCCCACACAGAGGAATGCTCTAGCTAAACTGAAAAGCAGTATTCAGGAACTGCCAACAACTCTTCCAAAATTCCACAGGTGGAGAGAGGGTGGGCAATGTACAGAGGGTGGGCTCACGAAAACAACACTCGCATTAAAAGGCAGTGTCTTTGGTAGGTAACAAGGTGATTGATTTACAAAAGTGAAGCCACACTGAAACGTGGTATTGGACAAAGCAGTTCTACTTTAGCTTTTAAAGATGGGAATACATTTTTGGCGCAGCAATAAAATGCATAATATTAAAGAGTAATATCATTTACTGATCTGTACATCACAGAATCCCCAGCAAAATCTAGAAAAGGAACTCATATGAAGCGAGTGCCGGTTGGCAGATGTAAAATGCGGGTCAGATCTTGTTTTTTTTGCATTTCAGATAAGGCCTCATTGGAATAGAAAACCCCTGAGCAGGAGTTCTACAGTAACAGAAGCCAGACCCAGTCATCAGTGATGTATCTCGCACACTGCTGGGATGTGAAGGAATAGGCGGAGGAATTTCACATGGCTTCCTACTGTGAGGCCTCCTTGGGATATATTTTCAACAGCCTCATGCCATTTATAATTCAATTCTCTTCGCAGAACGGAAATCCAAAGAGACACAGATAAATAATTGTGCCACCTTTTTACAAAAAGGTATAATTTACCCTCAGTATTTCAGAGTGGTTATATGTGTTTACATCAGAAATTCTCGACATACTCATTCCCCATTTTTAAATGTGACCAAGCACATTTCAAATATGCTGCGTCACAAAACACTCTGCAACAATAGTGTGTCATAAACACACTGCATTGCAAAGACATCTGAGACACGCTGCATCCCGCGTACCCTGCATCTCAAACATGTCTCAAACACACTGCATCTCAAACACAGTGGCCTGAGATGAAGGGGTTGTCAGATGAAGAAAGATTGAGCAAGTTGGGCCTATGCTCCTTGTAGTTCAGAAGAATGAGAGGTGATCTTATTAAAACGTATAAAATTCTGAGGAGGCTTGACAGGGTAGATGCAGAGAGGATGTTTCCCCTCATGGGGGAATCAAAAACTAGGGGGCATGGTTTCAGATTAAGGGATCGCCCATTTAAAACAGAAATGAGGAGGAATTTCTTCTCTCAGTCATAAATCTTTGGAATTCTTTACCCCAGAGAGCTGAGGCTGGGCCTTTGAATATATTTAAGACGGAGATAGACAGATTTTCGAGTGATAAGGGAGTAAGGGGTTATGGGGAGCGGGCGGGGAAGTGAAGCTGAGTCCATGATCAGATCAGCCATGATCTTATTGAATGGCGGAGCAGGCTTGAGGGGCCGAATGGCCTACTCCTGTTCTTATTTCTTATGCTCTTGATATTATCTGCCCCAGTGATAGGCGGGAGGGGGTTTAAAAATTTAAAATTAGGGGAGGCGTCCCTAACCCGCTATGTACACACATGCAGCCATTCTTACAGCGGCGGTCACGTGGCGTGCGTGTAGCCCGTCCTGGAGAGGACATCCTGCACTGACGTCATTCCCACCAGCTTCAGGCAGGAGTTAGTGTGGGAATACGTTCATGAATCCCGGCCGTTGAAACATCCCGGGCCTCTCACTCGAACAAGCTCAGAAATAGCTTGCCTACTGCGCTCTTTGTGAGGAGATGGTACACAGCGCAGGGGAGGCACAGGACAACGTTGGGAAAGGTATGCAAGATGGGAATGATTGATTGATGACAAAGACAGAAAATCAGAAAAAGAAAGAACATTACACTGTCAGAAGCAGTTAAAGATGATTTACTCGCATCTTTAATATTCCTTATCTTGTAGATTTATTTGTCCATGGGGGAGTGCTGATGACATGAGGCGAACTGGCACGAAGCAACGCTGGGCTCAGTGGTGTGAGAGAGTTGGACCAGCATCAGTGGGAATAGACTCATTAATCCTGGGTACTTCCTCACTCAGTCAGTTCAGCAACTCCTGCACGCACCGTTCTCCCCATATCATCAACATTAGATAGAAATGTTCACAGAAATCAGTATGGATAAATCTGCTGCACCCGAGTCACGACATACAAGAAAGCGGTGAAGCTCAACAAACAAACCACTTGTAGCCACTGTGCATCATTAACAAGCATCCGAAAACTCGAGGATACCAAAGCAACATGGACAACATGCATGTAATAAAGTGACCAATCTACACAAAACGCAACACTCCCCTAATAAGAGAATGCTATCTGAATACTGCGCTTGTTGGTTACCTACTACATCCTAATGATTACGACTTGGCTAAACCAGCGACCAGGGATGCCAACCGTCCAGGATTGTCCGGGAGTCTCCTGAAATGGAGGATTGATCTCCCGGGCACGGCTGCTAGTAACAGGGGACAAGTACTTTGCAATTGAGGCTTGCACTTGTGTAACTATAGCCAAAATCCCTTTGCACTACACAAGGTGCCTGTGCCAGCACTGGCGTTCTCTCCTGTAATTCCCATTCCCCACAGTTTTTTAGAATCTAGCTACCTTGATTACACTTCCTCCCACCCCGCTTTCTGTAAGGACTCTATTCCATTCTCCCAGGTTCTCCGTCTCTATCACATCAGCTATATGATGCCGCTATCTACACCAGTACATCAGATAGGTCTTTTTTCTTCAACCGAGGATTTCCCTCCACCATAGTTGACATGGCCCTCGACTGTGTCCCTCTGGTTTCCCGCACTTCTGCCCTCACCCCTTTCCCTCCCTTGTCCACACCTTCCACCCCACCAGTCTCCACATTCAACAGATCATCCTTCACCAGTTCCACCGCCTCCAGCGTGATGCCACCACCAAACACATCTTTCCCTCCCTTCCCCTTTCCACATTCTGAAGGGACCGTTTGCTCCGCCCCACCCTGACCCACTCTTCAATCACCCGACACCCCCTTCCCTTCCCACGGCACCTTTCCACGTAAGCGCTGGGGATGCAATACCTCCCTTTCCACCTCCTCCCTTCCCCCTGTCCAGGACCCCAAACACTCCTTCCAGGTGAAACAGCGATTTACTTGTACTTCTTGCAACTGATTATATTGTATTTGATGCTCATGATGCTACATTAGAGGGGTTGTCCAAACGCAGATTGGATGATCGCTTTGCAGAGCACCTCCGTTCAGTCCGTAAGTGTGTCCCCGAGCTTCCAGTCGCCTGTCATTTTAATTCCCTGCCCCACTCCCACTCTGACCTTTCTGTCCTCGGCCTCCGACACTATTCCAATGAAGCTCAATGGAAGCTCGAGGAACAGCACTTCATCTTTCGATTAGGCACTTTACAGCCTTCCGCACAACATCCAGTTCAACAATTTCAGACCATAACCACTATTCGCATTTTTTCTGGACAGCAAGTGCTGGTAATGATGCCGCTATTGCCATTTACAGCTAGTCTATACCAATCTTTAGTTTATTTATTTGTCCCATTACATAGAAAATAGGTACAGGAGTAGGCCATTCGGCCCTTCGAGCCTGCACCACCATTCAATATCATGCACTTCAGTACCCCACTCCTGCCTTCTCTCTATACCCCCCGATCTCTTTAGCCGTAAGGCCCACATCTAACTCCCTTTTGAATATATCCAACAAACTGGACTCAAATACTTTCTGTGGTAGAGAATTCCACAGGTTCACAATTCTCTGGGTGAAACAGTTTCTCCTCATCTCGGTCCTAAATGGCTTACCCCTTATCTTTAGACTGTGACCCCTGGTTCTGGATTTCCCAAACATCGGGAACATTCTTCCTGCACCTAACCTGTCCAATCCCGTCAGAATTTTGTGTTTCTCTATGAGATCCCCTCGACATCCCTTTTGTCATTGAATCACACCTGCCTTCCACCCTATCACAGGCCTTCCCTTTAGTTTGTTCCTTTCCTCCCCCCTTTCCCTGCCTCTGTACTCCTCCCCTCCCACCTCTTCAAAATAGTGCCATGGGACGTTTTACGTCCACTTGAGAGGGCAGACGGGGTCTCGGTTTAACATTGCAACCAATGCCGGTGCTTTTGCGACATGGTATCCACGGAGGACATCAGCTGGGAAGGTTCAGAAGGTGGCAGTGCTGTGTAGGGTAGACCCAAATAGAACAGTGACCACGGGTGGTGAACTGCAAGAGTTGCCAGAGCTGAGCGTGCAATGAAGTCATGGGATTAATGGCAGCGTGGTTACAACAAATGACTGTGGCAAGACTCGCAACAAAGTGTTGCATCCAACTCACTTTGGGACACTGTGACCTCGGTTTTCAGATGGGAATGCCAAAGTAAACCACTCAATTTAATAAGCTCCTATCGCACTGCGATAGGAAAACTTCAGCCTGTAGGTTTACATTTATTATAGATAATCCTAAAGCAGTATTTCATCTTCAATACATTAGCTGGAGTATAAACAAAAAGTGCAGTGGGAAACTTGTTACGAACAACACCCCTTTACACAGGCCAACATGCATTTATCAACAGCAATTGCACTTCAAGGTAATTCAATGTAGGTGAAGCACTTGGGGATGTTTCCAAGGGCTGTGGTAAAGTGCTTTATGAATGTAAATTCTTTATTTGAAAAAGAGAGCCTGACTTCATTATATATCCTTTTAAATTACAAATAAAACTGGTATGTACAAATCTGATCAATATTGGAATACTTGTTGGATTTTTATGTCTTTTAGCTTTATATCTCTCTTTAAATTGGAAGTACCAGTGAGACTGACTGGGAGGAGGTACCAAGTTTGACAGTGACTCAGTAACACCTCCTGGACAGTGCTACCGACGATGCCATCTGCCCTTAACACTACAATAAATATATTCTCCCACCACCACCAAAAAGTAAATAGATGAGCAGAAAGATGTTAGAAGTACAGACACAGTTATCTGTAATATTACAGTTTTATAAAAGGCAAGCGATGAGCAGTTTGTCTTTTTGAGCCATTACAAAGCCGTGTGGGCAGACATTTCAACTTTGGCAGGGCGTAAAACAGGTGATATTGGATTGGCTGCCTGTTATACGCCCCTCCCGTTATACCTTCAATAGAAAGAAAAATCAGGCAATGTACAAGGGGCAATGGACCAGATGACACCCATTTTAGCCCATCCCGTCCAACACCTCCGTGCTCATCGGGTTCCCAGTGCAAAGAGGGTTCCTGTCATGTATGAACATTTAGCATCACTAGCCACTAGATGGCATCACTGTTGGAGGTCATTGGGCTGCACGCTCGTCTGTGCAGCCCAAGTATAAAAGGCCAGCCATTTTGTATATTATCACTTTGGGCCTTAATAAAGTCGACCCAAGGTCACACCTCTTGGTGTTAAACAGTACTCAGTCTAACAGTTATTGAATACACAACATTTGGCAACGAGGCAACAAGAACCTTTGCATGCAAAAATGAGCACAATTGGATTGTTGGAGCGATTTGTGGAAGGAGAAGATTGGGCAGACTTTGTGAGCTGTTTGGGCCAGTTCTTCGTGGCCAACAAAATGGAGGAGGTCGGCAACGCAGATTGGCGCCGGGCGGTGTTCCTCATGGTTTGTGGTCCAAAAATTTATGGTCTGATAAAGAATCTACTCCTGCCTGCGAGTCCAACAGAGAAGACGTATGAAGAATTGTGTACACTGGTACAGGACCACCTTAAGCCAGACGAAGGCATCATGTCGAAACAGATTTTACATGCACGTTCGCTCAGAGGGCCACATTGCGGCGTAATTCGTTGCCGACCTGAGACGTCTAGTGGGACCATGTAAGTTCGGGGCTGTGTTGGCAGACATGCTGCGGGACTTCTGTAATCGGCATCAACCACGAGGTGATCCTGCGTAAACTACTGGTGGTGGAGACACTGGACTTGAATAGGGCCCATCACGATCGCTCAGTCATGCATGTCGATGGATAGAAGTCTAAAGCAGATATCAGTGAAAAATTGAAACTCGGCAAGTACTGTACATATGATTGATTCGGCGTTCGGCAGAGTAGCACATGGCAGGGCCTATTCAACTGCGTACACGAAACAGCCAAAGTCCGCCAGCGGGAATGCATCTGATGTCTCCGTGTTGGCGTTGTGGGGAAAATCACCAGCACCAGCAGTGCATATTTAAGCAATATAGTTGCAAAGGCTGTCTGAGAGTGGGGCATCTCCAGCGCAAGTGTCCGCAAATGAACAAGTGTGCTGCGACATACCACGTGGAGGATGTTGGTCAGACTAGCGCAGATCCAGATTTGCAATCCGAGATACCAGAGGAGGAAGTGTATGGACTGTACTCGTTCCTAACAAAGAACAAACTGATAATGATCAACATGAAATTTAATGGGGTGCCGGTATCGATGGAACTGGGCACGGGGCAAGTCAATCGATAATGAGCCAGAGGGCATTCGACAAGCTGTGGGATACTAAGGCTACGAGGCCCAGGCCGAGTCCAGTCAATGCCAAGTTGCGCACGTACACTAAAGAACGGTGATTGGCAGTGCCACAATTAAAGTGTCGTATGACGGTGCGGTTCACGAGTTACTGCTATGGATTATCCCAGGCAATGACCCAACACTGTTCAGCAGGAACTAGCTTGAAAAAAAATCAGATGCGATTGGAACGAGGCATTGTCGTCGGAGAAAGATACATGTGCCCAAGTACTGAGCAAGTTCCCCTTGCTGTTCGAACCAAGCATCGGCAACTTCTCGGGAACCAAGGTGCTGATCCACATGGACTCAGATGCAAGACCCGTCCATCATAAAGCTCGGGCAGTTCCGTATACGATGAGGGAGAAGGTCAAAATTAAACTGGACAGACTCCAGCGTGAAGGGATCATATCACTGGTTGAATTTAATGAATGGGCCAGCCCCATTGTTCCTGTGCTGAAAAGTGATGGCACAGTCAGAATCTGTGGAGACTACAAGGCTACGATCAACAGGGTTTTGAAACAGGATCAGTACCCATTACCGAAGGCTGATGACTTGTTTGCAATGCTGGCTGGGGGTAAGTCGTTCACCAAACTGGACTTGACGTCGGCTGACATGACACAGGAGCTGGTCGAGATGTCGAAGAGACTTACATGCATTAACAAGCATAAAGGACTGTTTATCACAGGTGCCCTTTTGGAATTCGCTCGGCTGCAGCAATATTTCGGAGGAACATGGAGAGTTTACTGAAGTCCGTCCCCAGAACCGTCATGCTCCAAGATGACATCCTGATCACAGGTCGTGACTCCGAGGAACATCTGAACAACCTGGAAGAGGTTCTACATCGTCTGGACAAAGTGGGACTCAGACTGAAACGCTCGAAGTGCATCTTCATGGCACCAGAGGTCGAATTCCTGGGGAGGAAAATTATTGCTGATGGCATCAGGCCCACGGATGCGAAAACCAAGGCCATCAAGAATGCATCCAAGCCGCAGAATGTGACAGAGCTGCATTCTTTCCTGGGTCTACTCAACTACTTCGGTAACTTGCTACCTAAATTGAGCACCTTATTAGAACCCACTGCACATTCTGCTAAGAAAAGGCGACAACTGGGTGTGGGATGTGTCTCAAGACAGAGCTTTTGAGAAAGCCACTAATCTGCTTTGCTCTAATAAGCTGCTGGTACATTATGACCCATGTAAACGTTTAGTATTGGCCTGTGATACTTCGTCATATGGAATTGGTTGCGTACTCCAACAAGCTATTGAGTCAGGTAAACTTCAGCCAGTCGCGTATGCTTCAAAAGGTTTGTCTAAAGCGGAAAGAGCCGACAGCATTGGTAGAGAAAGAAGCACTAGCCTGTGTGTATGGGGTTAAAATGATGCATCAGTACCTGTTTGGTCTGAGGTTTGAACTGGAGACAGATCACAAGCCACTCATTTCACTGTTCTCTGAAAATAAAGCATGTATCTGTAAAGCATGCACTCCGTGTAGAAACATAGAAACATAGAAAATAGGTGCAGGAGTAGGCCATTCGGCCCTTCTAGCCTGCACCGCCATTCAATGAGTTCATGGCTGAACATTCAACTTCAGTACCCCATTCCTGCTTTCTCGCCATACCCCTTGATCCCCCTAGTAGTAAGGACCTCATCTAACTCCTTTTTGAATATATTTAGTGAATTGGCCTCAACAACTTTCTGTGGTAGAGAATTCCACAGGTTCACCACTCTCTGGGTGAAGAAGTTCCTCCGCATCTCGGTCCTAAATGGCTTACCCCTTATCCTTAGACTGTGACCTCTGGTTCTGGACTTCCCCAACATTGGGAACATTCTTCCAGCATCTGCCTCCTCTGAGGCTCGAAATTGCTTTGGTCCACCATGGACCGATCTTCCTCTGCCACGTGGTAGTTAGCAGGTTTTGCAGAGCTTGCAGCTCATTGGCGGTGCCCCATTGTTCCACAGCTCTTGCAAACATACCCTTTGAAGCGGCATGAATAGGCTGAATGGAAGCCTCCATAACACCAAGGTGTGAATTGACTTGCATTCATTCTTTGTTGCGGACTCAGTCATCTGGGTCACCTGAGGCCTGCTGGCAGTTGCAGACTCGTGGTTTCTGCCCTTTACATTTCTGCTCGCAAACACAGTTCCAGTTAATTTATGAACATTGCTAGCACTTGTGTGCTGAGAGATTTGTTTGGTGTTATCACTGGTGGACATAAACGCTGTGCTATCGCAATGGCCTTACTGAGGGTCGGTGTCTCTACAGTCAAAAGTTTTCGTAGGATGGTCTCGTGGCCAATGCCCCGTACAACAAAGTTTCTGAGCATTTGCTCCAGGTAGCTATCAAACTCACATTGTCATGCAAGTCGCCTTAGCTCGGCGACGTAGCTCGCTAGTTCATGACCTTCAGATCGCTGGTATGTATAGAACCGATACCTTGCCATCAGCACGCTTCTCCTCGGGTTAAGATGCTCCCAAACCAGTGTACACAGCTCCTCATACAACTTATCTGTGGGTTTCACCGGAGCCGGAAGATTCTTCATGAGGCTGTAGGTCGGTGCCCCGCAGACTGTGAGGAGGACTGCTCTCCTTTTTGCAGCGCTTCCTTCTCAGTCCAGCTCGTTGGCTACAAAGTACTGGTCTAACCGTTCGACATATGGCTTCCCAATCCTCACCCTCCGAGAACTTCTTCAGGATGCCCACAGTTTGTTGCATCTTTGTGTTGGATTCGTATACTCGTCGCCAGTTGTTGTTTTCCTAACACAGATGAGACTGCACACAGGGAGGTTAAAGTAACAGTACCAATGCTTCATCCCGCATCCAGAGGTGGGCGCTGACATTATCCGCTTATGATTATGTCATTCACCACAGACCTGGCACCGAGAATTGTGCCGATGCTTTGAGCTGTCTGCTGTTGCCTACACCGGAGGTGGAAATATCACAACCGGCGAACCTATTGTTAGTTATGGATGCTTTTGAGAGTGAAGGAACCCCTGTCACGGCTCAACAAGTTAAGTCCTGGACCAGCCAGGACCTGATATTTTATCGGTGAAGAGTTGCATCCTCAAAGGTGATTGGTCTGCCATACCCAAGCAAATGTGCAAGGAGACCAAACCTTACATTCGTTGCAAAGACGAACTGTCTATTCAGTCGGATTGTATTCTGTGGGGCAATCGTGTTGTTATGCCCAAGAAAGGGAGAAAGAAATTTATACGTGAGCTACATAGCACACATCCCGGCATTGTAATGATGAAAGCCATCGTCAGGTCTCAAGTATGGTGGCCTGGAATTGATTGAGCTTGAATCATGTGTGCTACATGCAGCTCAGCAAAGCACCAGCAGAATCGCCGCTGAGTCTGTGGTTGTGGCCGTCCAAACCATGGTCCAGGATCCACATAGACTTTGCAGGTCCCTTCCTGGGGAAGATGTTTTTAGCTGTGGTGGATGCATATTCGAAGTGGATAGAGTGTATAATCATGTTATCCAGCACATCCATAGCTACCACTGAGAATTTCAGTGTCATGTTTGCGACACATGGTCTGCCCGACATCGTTGTTAGCGACAACAGATCGTGCTTCACCAGTCAGGAGTTTCAAGAGTTCATGAAACTCAATGGTATCAAACATGTAAGGTCAGCACTATTCAAACCTGCATCCATTGGGCAAGCAGAACATGCTGTCAAAATCATAAAACAGAGTATGAAGCTCGTAATCCAAGGGTCACTGCAGACCCACCTGTCATGCATACTGCTTAGTTACAGGACAAGACCACACTCGCTTACCGGGATCTCGCCTGCTGAACTAATGATGAAAAGAGTTCTCAAGACCAAGCTACCTCTTGTACACCCTGACTTGAATAATCATGTTGAATATAGAAGACAAAGCCAGCAAGGATATCACGATCACGCAGCTGTGTCAGGCGATATTTCTGTAAATGATCCTGCATATGATCTTAATTATGGTCAGGATCCCAAGTGGATCGCTGGTACGGTCATGACCACAGAGGGCAACAGAGTATTTATCAAGCTCAAAAATGGGTAACATGCAGGAAACACATGGATCAAAGCTGTGGCACACAGATGAATCGGAACAGTTGGAGGAAGAGACAATCGACGACCAACCAACCTACCCCCAGTCATCAGAGGACTCAGTGGTCGTCAGTGAATCGGGACTTTCAATCACTGACATGTTCAATGAAAATAGACTTTCAATCCCTGACATGGCCATTGCCACTCCCACCAGGTCAGCCACCAGTCACAACAGACTCTGAACACTCACCCAAGGCTGGAGTTGAACTGAGACGGTCAACCCGGGAGCATAAAGCACCAGACCGTCTCAATTTGTAAAAGACTGTGTTAGTATCTCAGAGGAGAGTATTATCATGTGTATACGTTTGGGATCACTAGCCACTAGATGGTGTCACTGTTGGAGGCCATTGGGCTGCGCACTCGTGTGTGCAGCTCAAGTAGAAAAGGCCAGCTATTTTGTATATTAGGCAGCAGAGTAAGGTCATACCTCTTGGAGTTAAACAGTACTCAGTCTAACAGTTATTGCATACACAACAGTTCCAAAGAAATTGTTTATGAAACAGTCATAAATTACAACTCCTCTGAACAAATTGCCACTCTGCTAAGTGGTGAGGATTAGCCTGCTGATGGAAGAGTGGAGAAATATGCAGATTAAAGTTTCAGCTCTAAAATAAAGTTGACTTCATGCAGTGTGCATTAGCCCAGGGGGCTGAATTAAATTGTGTGTTTCAGGATGCACTGTGCTGAACTGGGGCAAGAACTGTAGCACTGTGATACATGAATGCCTCCCACATTGCGCTTCTATTCCCGGAATTGTCTTTCCTTTTCTCCACAAAGTCCTGCCTCTTACTGGGCAATACTTCCACAACTGCAGGAAACCCTCCATTTGTCATTCCTCATGTATGAGGAAAGATCAAACTGGACGGTCTGTGATACGGTGGAAGGCAGGAGTGATCAAATGTTGCAAATGGGGATGGCAGAATCATAAACAGTTGCCACCTGAAAAAATAGGGGCAGGGAATATGATCTGAAATTGTTGAACTCGATGTTGAGTCCAGAAGGCTGTAAAGTGCCTAATCGAAAGATGAGGTGCTGTTCCTAGAGTTTACGTTGAGCTTCGTTGGAACAGTGGAGGAGGCCGAGGACGGAGAGATCAGAGTGGGAGTGGTGCGGGGAATTAAAGTGACAGGCGACCAGAAGCTCGGAGTCACGCTTACGGACTGAACGGAGCTGTTCTGCAAAGCGATCACCCAATCTGCGTTTGGTCTCCACTGTAGAGACCACTGCATGGTGATACAGCAAATACAGCCTTTCTTCCCCTCCCCCCTTTCCTGCCTCTGCACCTGCTTAAAATCTGTTCCATCTCTTAACTTTTCCAGTTCTGATGAAGGGTCTCAGAGCTGAAACATTAACTTTTTCTCTCTCTCTCTCTCTCCATGGATGCTGCCTGGCCTGCTGAGTGTTTCCACCATTTTCTGGTTTGGTTTCTGATTTACCTACTGCCTGTGGCCAATTGTGTCACCCCTATCACCATATCGGCCGAGACCAACTAATTCAGCACAGATTTGAAATTCTTTGGCCATTATACATTTACAGTGAGCGAATGAATTCACAGATGGCTTCAATCCCCACAGCAACAGAACAATAACTAAAGCTGTAGTGTTGGGAAAAGGAATTGCAAGGATAGTGTGGCAAAGCTGTGCGTTGGAGAGAAAACAGGAAGAAAAAATCTTTCTTAAATAAATTTTTTTTTTAATTTTCAAGACGCTGGCGTCAAGAATAATGTTAATGAAAATCTGCTTAATGTTGCCCCTGCTAACTGACGAAGCAGCAGTGTTCAGTCAGTATGGAGAGTGAATTCTGAGGTTATCGGCAACACTACAGCATTGACTGTGTCACCTAGAGCGTCGGTTACCATGGCGACCTGCAGTTTGCTTCCACAGAAATAGAGCGTGACATTTGCAACACAAATAACAAATGTTACCATCACAGCATAGAGATCCGTGCGCCGTGCAATTACACAGAGGTGCTCGACTTTGACAATTCTGATTTGCCGCTACCCAGCCTCTCCGCTGCCACCTAAACACTGCCAGGTTGCTGCTGTCAGCATTGCTGCAATCAACCATAACCTCGCAACCCGAGCCAGGTGGCACCTGTACTGCTGGAGGCTGCGATCATCAGCCCGACATCAGCAGAGTGGGATTGTGTGCCCAAAATGTCTTCCTCTCTGACCTGCACATTGAACGGCTGAAGCATACTCGGGCCCACACTGCACAGTCCCAAGGGACAGAATCATTCCCTCCGACCAATCCGGATCTTCCCCAGTCGTTGACCAACAGCTAGACACCTCCCCCCCCCCCCCCCCAGGAAGCCAGCATCCTTTGGGAGGAGCCCCCGCGCCCACAATATTTTAAGGACGTAGGTTGCTTCCGCGTATACCCATTCCACGATACAAACAGGCCAGTTTCTACAGCAACGGGAGCTCAGCCAGGACTGTTCAAACCACTTCATATTCATGAAGACACACGTGTCTGTGGAGACTCAATGTGATGAAACCGGACATTTTGCTAAAATAAAAAAAAAATCCACCTCACTGCCGTCTAATAATTCATCTCCTAACCATAGGAGCCTGTCCCTCTATGTGAGGGAGAATTTCTTTCAAACTGTTTCACTCCACTGAATGTCACTTTTCATTAAGGCAGCGCAAAATTAATTTTCCTGTCTACCTTACACAGACCAACAGGTAGGAATGAATTACAGAACAGTGACACATTTCAGTATTCAGAGAATGTTGACAAGACCACTTGAGCTTTGCTCTTATGATTTATGACTACCTTAAATCACATAATTATTACATACAACATAAGCACTGAGAGAACTCTGAAAGTGGTTTACTTAGTAACTGTACTGGCTAGTGTGGTACTGATCCATACAAAACCCAAATGTTACATAGTATTTTCAGCACCGAGACAGACCATTCGGCCCAACAGGTCCGTGCCAGTGTTTATGCTCCACACGAGCCTCCTCCCACCCTTCATCATCTAACCCCATCAACATATCCTATTCTTTTCCCCCTCATGTGTTTATCTAGATTCCCCTTAAATACATCTATGCTGATCGTCTCAACCACTCCTTGAGGTAGTGAGTTCCACATTCTAACCACTCTGGGTAAAGAAGTTTCTCCCAAATTCCTAATTGGATTTATTAGTGCCTATCTTATATTTACGGCCCCTAGTTCTCATCTCACCCACAAGTGGAAACATCTTCTCTACGTCTACCCCATCAAACCTTTCATAACCTTAAAGACCTTGACCAGCTCATCCCTCAGTCTCTCTTTTCTAGAGAAAAAAAGCCCCAAGCCTGTTCAATCTTTCCTGATGGGTATGACCTCTCAGTTCTGGCATCATTCTTGTAAATCTTTTTCGCACCTTCCCCAGGATCTCTATATCTTTTTTATAATATGGAGACCAGAACTGTTCACAGGACTCCAAAGTTGGATCTAACCAAGGTTCTACGCAAGTTTAACATAACGGGTTTTAAATTCTATTCCTCTAGGAATGAACCCGTGTGTGTTGTTTGCTTTTTCTATGATCTTATTAATCTTCTTCACTACTTTTAGTGAGTCGTGTATCTGTACCCCCAGATCCCTCTGCTCCTATACCCCATTTAGACACTTATTTTCCAAGCAGTATGTGGACTACTTATTCTTCCTACCAAAATGTACCACCTCACACTTATCTATATTGTTACTTCTTCAAAGAGTTCAATAATGTTGGTCAAGCATTACCTTCCCCATTGAAATCAATGCTGACTGCTCTTGTTTATATGTTCAGTTTTTAAATGTTTTTCTGGTCCACAGGTTCAATCAGCCATGAGCTAATTGAATGGCAGAACAGGTTTGAGGGGCTGAATGGCCTACTCCTGTTCCTATGTTCCAATCCCCACAAGCAGTAAGTTGTTTGCAGGGGAGCAGGAAGTTACAAAAGGGCATAGGCAGGTTAAAAGAGTGGGCAAAACAATGGCAGGTGCAGTTCAATGTGGGGAATTGCGAGGTCATTCACTTTGCATCAGAGAAAAACAAATTGGAATATCTTCTTAATGGTGAGACTGGGAGCTGTGAAGGAGTAAAGGGATCGGGGTGTTCAAGTGCACAAATCACTAAAAAATAATCGAAAAGGCGAATGGTTTGTTGTCATTTATTTCAAGGGAGTTGGAGTAGAAAAGTGAGGCAGTTATAGAACTATAGAAAGTCGGTGCAGGAGTAGGCCATTCGGCCCTTCAAGCCTGCGCCACCATTCAATATGATCATGGCTGATCATGCAACTTCAGTACCCCATTCCTGCTTTCTCTCCATACCTCTCGGTCCCTTTAGCCGTAAGGGCCACATCTAACTCCCTTTTGAATATATCTAATGAACTGGCCTCAACAACTTTCTGTGGTAGAGAATTCCACAGGTTCACAATTCTCTGAGTGAAGAAGTTTCTCCTCATCTCGGTCCTAAATGGCTTACCCCTTACCCTTAGACTGTGACCCCTGGTTCTGGACTTCCCCAACATCGGGAACATTCTTCCTGCATCTAACCTGTCCAATCCCGTCAGAATTGTGTATGTTTTTAATGAGATCCCCTCTCATTCTTCTAAATTCCAGTGAATACAAGCCTAGTCGATCCAGTCTTTCTTCATGTGTCAGTCCTGCCATCCCAGGAATCAGTCTGGTGAACCTTCGCTGCACTCCCTCAACAGCAAGAATGTCCTTCCTCAGATTAGGAGACCAAAACTGTTTTAGTTGTACCATCATCATCATAGGCAGTCCCTCGAAATAGAGGAAGACTTGCTTCCACTCTAAAAGTGAGTTCTCAGGTGGCTGTACAGTCCAATACGGGAATTACAGTCTCTGTCACAGGTGGGACAGACAGTCGTTGAAGGAAAGGGTGGCTGGGAGTCTGGTTGTCGCACGCTATTTCTTCTGTCTGCACTTGATTTCTGCATGCTCTCGGCGATGAGACTCGAGGTGCTCAGCACCCTTCCGGATGCTTTCCCTCCACTTTGGGCAGTGGGCCAGGGATTCCCAGATGCTGATGGGGATGTTGCACTTTACCAAGGAGGCTTTGAGGATGTTCTTGAAACGTTTCCTCTGCCCACTGGGGCTCGCTTACTGTGTAGGAGTTCCGAGTAGAGCACTTGCTTTGGGAGTCTTATGTCAAACATGCAGACGATGTAGAGAGCCTCAGCCAGGCCCCATCTGCATTCCGTTTTTGGCATCAAATCTCAGGAAAGATACATTAAGCCTTGGAAGAAGTGCACTGCAGATTCACCAGAATGAAATTAGGGCTGAAAAGATTAAATTATAAGGACACGTTTCATAAACTCGGCTTGTATTCCCTTGCATTTAGACGGTTGAGGTACTTAGAATGCTAAAAGGATTTGATAGGATATATAGAAAAACTTCCTCTGGTGGTGGGGGGGATCCTGAACAAGGGAGTCGGAACCTTAAAATTAGAACCAAGTTATTCAGGAGTGAAACCAGAAAACACATCTTCACACAAAAGGGCAGTAGAAATCTCTAACTTTATCTTCCAAAAGGCTGTGGATGCTGGGTCATTTGTAATTTTCAAGACTGAGATCAATAGATGTTTGTTAGGTTAAGAGGATCAAGGGATATAGAACAACGGTGGGTAAATGGAGTTGAGGTGCAGATCAGCCATGATCTAATTGAAGATCTAACAATGGCAAAACAGGCTCGAAGGGGTGAATGGCCTGCTCCTGTTTGCATGGTCCCCAGTTTGCCGAGTTAGATGATCTGTACTGAAACAGCAAGAAGGGTGTTACAAGTGGCCTCAACGTGCCTCTTACACGTGAACAGTTGAGGAACAGCCATTTGGAAGAAAGTGCTAAAGAATGGTTCGCGCTGGTGGAGCTGTACTTCAACAGGCAGCAGAAGAATTAGCGGGATTTTCTTTTAATAAAAAAAGATGTCTGTAAAACAAAATCTAATAATTTCTCTCCCTGTCAGCAAACTTCAATTATACTTTGCTCTCCTGTGGCTACTGAAGAACATACCACGTTTCCTATCACTTTGAGCAGCAGCTAAAAACTGAGCAAAACGACATGAACTTGATGAATTTGGATGGCACATGCCCAAGGGAGAAGGAAAACTAGACAATGAGAAATGGTATATGTTAAAAATTGAATACGTTTGAGCTTGTTCAACAATTAACACATTGGAGCTCAGATAACTGAATAAGTCTTCAGGTATTACTGTATAACAATGAAAATTATTGCTAATGATACTTATAATACATCCATGGGGCAATTTTCACCTAACCTCCACCTCCTGTGCATCTCAAGACACCTCTTGCTCCATGTCTCTATGACCTACATCCACAGTCCATCAAAGAGCGACAAATATTAGCCTTTTGTAATACGTTAGCGAGGAATTTGATTTACAGTGATTTGAGTCCCATCCTTCATCTTGAGAGGGTACTCAGAAGACATCCAATGGCAGAGTTTCAGTTGCATCACAACAATTGAGAAGTCTAAATAGCATTTATAAATCAAAAGCAATAACCAATGTATCTGCAGCCAAATCTTGATCAATACCCCATCAAACCAGCCACTCTCTCCAACAGTGCGCCCCAGCCCTGGTCATTTAAAGCAGAAGAGAAACAAAAAAAGCTCAATTTTTAATTTTTCTGCTTGTGAAAGGTATTGGGTTTAAAATAACTGTGACAATCATTAAATGAGAACAAATTAACATGGAAAGAACTCTGGTTTACAAAACGGAGTCCAGAATGATAAGATCCTTTGGGCGAATTCAACAAGTCACCACAGATAGACTACCTACCTATACATGCTCACAGAAATGGCAACATAACTTGTTAACAATAAAAGTCAATCCATGATTTGCTCCATCAGAGAAGCAGCAGATGGACCATAGCTGAATGTACAGGCTGTACGAAGGAGAGAGGAGTAGTGCCAGGCTACCATGTGGCCTTAATGGCAGCAGTCTTGGAGCAAAGCTGGTCAAGAGTTGATGACTATGATGATGCCAACCACTTGAGAACCTGTGAAAATCTTGGTTTCTTCTGTGTCACGTGTTTTTAATAAGTTACTCTTCGATGCTGCTGCTCACTTACTCAAAAATATGTTTCCACTTCTAATGCAGCTGGACTTGCTCACAAGTGGAGTTCAAAGCTTCCCAGGGCATAGGGATCGAGTATAAGTAAAAAGAAAAGAAAGACTTGCATTTATATAGCGCCTTTCACAACCTCAGGATGTCCCAAAGCGCTTTACTGCCAATTTTCAGCCAACAGAACTTTGTGTAGTCACTGTTGTAATGTAGGAAACGTGGTAGCCAATTGCGCACAGCAAGCTCCCACAAACAGCAATGTGCTAATGACCAGATAATCTGTGTTTGCTATATTAATTGAGGGATAGTGGTCCAGGACACCGGGGATAACTCCCCTGCTCGTCTTCAAAATATTGCCATGGGATCTTTTATGTCCACCTGAGGGGGCAGTCAGGGCCTCGGTTTATCTTCTCATCTGAAAGTCAACACCTTCAACAGCGCAGCGCTCCTTCAGCACTGGAGTGTCAGCCTAGATTCAGTTACAACTTCAATTTTTAAATGTTTACAGTTACTTCTATTCACATGATATTTTAGTTGGTATAGAAGTGCGCACTTTCTGTCATTGTTAAATCTGATGGGCCCTAGCAGGAAGCTAGGAGAACACTAAGCGAATTTGTACAGACACATAACTCATTAGGAAGATACAATTTTACACCGTCTCTTTTTCTTCTCTCTTGGACATACACCATTGAAGTCATGTCTTCCATTAGTGTTATTGAGAAGATCTGTTTAAGTAACAAAGACATGAAGCACAGAAAATTGCAAGCGCTCCTGAACATCGAGTATAGAATGTTATTGGCCTGTACGTGTGTCGATGCACAGGAACGATTTTTTACTGAGTACACACAAGAAAAACCTATGACTGGCGGGCAGCTTCACTTATGCTACACAGTTCACTGTACAAAAGGTTATGATCTGGATAAGCCGCTACAAATAAAATTAGCTTGGTGTCCATGTCAGTTATGAAGATTAAACCCTTAGACACACGTCTGATGTAGGGAAACTTAAATAATTGATAAATAACTCCAAAATGTGTTTAAAACTTTTTTTTGAAAGACCAAGAGACAGAAGAATCAATTCAATCACTAGCTCTGCTCAAACCGTGCTCTTGAGATTGACGGCATCAATAGAATTGCTTGACTGACTGAATGACTGCCTTTTAACTTACTGCCAACCATCTATTATTCATCATGTATTGTGGTAAAATTGCCTGCTCTATAATTACAATATAACCGTTATTAGGGATGAATGTTTGGGTTCTTTCACAGTTTTCATGAAACTACAGGCTCAGGGCCAGAGACACGCCCACAGTGCTAGGCCGGAGAATATAGAAGATATTTCTTTCATTGCCACACCAGACTACTGGAAACAAGATGCTCTGCACTGTCAAAAATTGTAGATTGTCACATCCCCACCCACCCTTAACCAAACTGCCAGTGACAAGTTATGTCCTGACCATCAGACTCGTGTGAATTAACCCTTCCCAGCAGACTGGTAGTGTGAAGTGTATAAGGAATAAGGTATAATCTTTATGATTAAAAAGGCTGCCATCGTTTAGCTCCCCTGAAGGCTAAGTTGGTTAAGGCAGTGAATAATTGAGCAGGGCAGATTAGGAAAGTGTCAGCATCGTACTGAGTTAGCTGATTTCAGTTACAACAGCAGTGGTGGCAGTACAATAACCCTCAGTACCACTGGGCCAAGGAGGAAGAAAAACAAGATTGACTGGACTGCTTGTCCTGAATGCTGCCCAATGCTTCTGCTACAAGTGCATGCGGATAGATATCGGGGCGAGAACAAGATCTGACTCAGCTAAGATGCCCTTCTGAGTCGAATATCCGGCATTTTGAAGCTCACACATGCAGAATGTTGCACTTTGGCAAGATGTTGGAGAATGCCTGATGACCAAGTGGCCAGTGTCCATCACCCATATTCCCAATAAGGAATCAACACCTCCAAAAAAAAAAGAGAACTTGCATTATAGCACCTTTGGCGATCTCGAAATGTCCCAAAGTGCTTTACAACTAATGAAGTACTATTGAAGTGCGGTCACTGTTGTAAATGTAGAGCACATGGCAACCAGTTTGCATTCAGCAAAGTCCCACAATCAGCAATGAGATAAATGATTAGCTCTTCTGTTCTGAGTGTTGGTCGAGGACAAAATGTTGGCCAGAACACTGGGAGAACTCCCTTGCTCTTCTTTGAATATTACCATGGGATCTTTCACAACCACCCGAAAGGGCAGACATGGCTTTGGTTTAACATCGCATTCGAAAGACACCATCTCAGACAGTACAGCACTTGCTCAGTACTGCACTGAAGTGTCAGCCTAGATTATGTGCTCAAGACTCTGGAATGCAAATTGAACCAGGAAAAAAAGGCAGGCAGATAAGGAAATTGGCAATTAAACTTGGGAGCGTCCTGCCCTATATGATTCAGCCTTAAACAGCAGAGCTACTGTGGAATTGCAAGATATAATTTTTACTAGGCAGTGCATGGAGCATAAGGGTTAATATTTAAAGCACAGAGACAGAACCTCACCTACCAAGAAGGCAGAACAGGAATTTTGGTGCAGACTCCATGATTTTCTGTCCAAGAATTGATGGGAGAATTAACTCGCAAGAATACTCCTATAATGAGCAATTTTTGCAGTTAAACGGGAATCAATACTGTGTAACCATTTGTAGATTTGCTGAAGACACTTATGTAGATAACATTCCACTGATGGGAAGGTTCTGTGGAAGTCAATTAGGTTGGTAATTGGAGCAGGGCAGTGAACTCTCACCTAGCCATACTCAGCAGACCTAGGGCAGTGTTTAAAACTGTAGCCCCACTCTAATACTATATGGAGCTTAACTTCTGATGTGGAAAGGCATAGACAAGCTTATTAGTTGTCCTTTTGATCTTGAAGACATCGTTCAATGTGTGTAGCAGTATTTGTGGAATTCAATACAGCAGAGGCATCCAATCAGGGGCCTGAAACCCAGTACTACTTGCTCTCATATTTATTGCTCCTTGCTTTGTCCCGTTTGAATTATATGGGGCTGGAGGTTTGGAAAGGGCTGTTCTTCGTGATGTTTCCTCATTGGTGGAGACATCCTAATCAGAACACCAAAGATCCTTCAGTGTCGTCAACTTGAAATATATGCAACTTAATGGAAACAGTGGTTCAAACACCATCACATGGCTGCCCAGGCTCCATGGTACACAGCTGTGTTGTTGTCTGCTCTCAGATGGATGAAAGAGATCCCATGGCACTATTTTGAAGAGCAGGGGAGTTAACCCCAGTGTCCTGACCAATATTTATCCCTCAATCAACATCACCAAAACAGATTATCTTGTCATTATCACATTGCTGCTTGTGGGAGCTTGCTGTGCGCAAATTGGCTGCCGTGTTTCTTACATTACAACAGTGACTGCACTCCAAAAGTACTTCATTTGCTGTAAAACGTTTCAGGACGTCCTGTCGTCATGAAAGGCGCCATATAAAAGGCAAGTCTTTCATTTTTTCTGATAAAGACAAAAAGGTTGACACCTTTACGATATAGCACAGTGCAAATGCTGTGGTTTTCTTTTGCACAGAATCAAGACCGACACTCCAGTGCTGTGCTGAGGGAATGCTGCACTGCTGGAGGGGTCATCCTTTGCATTAGATGTTGAACCGAGGCTCTGTCTACTCTCTCGGGCGGACGCAAAAGATCCCATTGAAGAAGCTCTCCCCAGTGTCTAACATTGTAAAGAGATTATCTGGGTCATTACCACGTTGCTGTTTTTGGGATCCTGCGGTGCACAAATTGCCTGCTGCATTTCCTACATTACAACAGTGACTACACTTCAAAAAATAAGTACTTGGTTGGCAGTAAAAGCGCTTTGGAATGTCCCGAGGTGGTGAAGTGAGCAATATAAATGCAAGTTTCTTTTGGCTTTTCTCGTTGCATCAGATTTTAAGTTGGAAATCAGGAGCTGACAGAAGCCTAATAAAATACAGTCACAACAATGGGAGGGAGAGCTTTCGCTGCTCATGTGGGTACCGGGAGAAATGTGGCCAACCACTTTGTGGCTATTTTGAAAAGTCACAACAGCACCAACGCACCTCATCATCCCCTGCTTCGGAGATTTTGCAGGAGGAGGCTCCCAATGTGGAGGGAGCCTCACTCGAGTGGAGAGTGGATGGTAGAATTGCGTTCATAGATATGGGGCGGGGGGGTCCAACTTGAGGTACTCACAATTTTGCAGCGATCAACTTGAGTGATCTGCACCGGACACAAAATGTAACCTGTATGAGCGCAAACACTGACACATAACAAGACAGAAACAAAATTCAAAGACAGCTTGGAAAGCATATGGTTAATGTGCTACAAATAGAATGGAGCACAGCTGCTAGCTGCATGTTTCTGAGTCCCACAGTTCACAGACTGTTATACTGCATCGACCGTCTCCCTCTCCAGATGCACATATTTCTGCTGGCTTCAATGTACAGTACATCACCATAATCATTAGGTTATTTGGAGATTGGAGAAAAATGAGTTTGGAAATAAAATATTTGTCTCTTGACAGAACTGAAAACGGAATCAATTGCACTCGTCCCACTCATTTCAGCTCCATCACCATAGCAACAACAAACTGCCGAGATTATTTTAACAAGCCTCGCTGGGTTTCTTCGGGTGGGCTTTTTCCATGTGCCCTAAAAGCAGTATACTCACCGTAATGGTGCTTTCTTTGCTCTGTCTTCGGGTGGGTGACCCTACTCCTGGACTCTGAGGGAAAGAGAAGGAAGCGTGAGTAGTCATCCTGTTCAAGGGAAGCAGAAACAAAAGTCAGGGCTGAACTCTTCTTATTTCAGCTCGCTCCAAGCCAGTTCTGTCCCAGCTTTCCCCAACTCCCCATCACCACTCTGCCCCCCCCCCCTCCCCAGTCCTCCCTCCCTCCCCTTCAGGCTGGTGACTCAAACTCGTTGGATCTGGTTGGCGAGTCTGGAGCTTTCACTGACCACCCGAGGCGGCTATAGAAAGGCGAGCGAATCAGTGCATGAATGCTGGGGGGAAGTGGGAAATCAAGCAAGAGACTCGATGCACAGGAACTTCCAACCTCCCCCCCACCCACACTGTGTGCACCCTTCAACAATGCCTGCTTCTTCTCATTAACTCTTTCTCCACCAAACCCTCACTGTTCAGAACGTTACAGCTTTGCGTTATATTAGGTCACACGCAGTGCTTCTGCTTCACCTTCACCTCCACCCAATCAATCTAATGAGTGGATTTGTCAAGCTAATAACACTCAAATAATTGACTGCTCACTGGTTCCACTTTAGCAGAGTTTGGAGAACAGGTCCTGGGCAGATACAGCACACCAGACATGAATCTCACATATAATCGCTGTGGATGGTGCATCAGAGCTCCGAGCTCCACAAGTCATCTTCCTTTTATTATTTTCAACCCTCAAAAATAACAGATGACAGCACATGGATCATAGTTACCTCCACCATTTTTTTTCTTCTGCTAAAAGTGGTCACTTACGTCAAGCTGCAGTTATGTATTAGGGATGGTTTTCTAGACCAATATGTCGAGGAACCAACTAGAGAGCTGGCCATCCTAGACTGGGTGATGTGTAATGAGAAGGGACTAATTAGCAATCTTGTTGTGCGAGGCCTCTTGGGGAAGAGTGACCATAATATGGTAGAATTCTTTATTAAGATGAAGAGTGACACACTTAATTCGGAAACTAGGGTCCTGAACTTAAGGAAATGTAACTGACGGTATGAGGCGTGAATTGGCTAAAATAGACTGGCAAAGGATACTTAAAGGGTTGATGATGGATAAGCAATGGCAAACATTTAAAGATCACATGGATGAACTTCAGCAATTGTACTTCCCTGTCTGGAGTAAAAATAAAACGGGGAAGGTGGCTCAACCATGGCTAACAAGGGAAATTAAGGATAGTGTTAAAGCCAAGGAAGAGGCATATAATTTGGCTAGAAAAAACAATAAACCTGAGGACTGGGAGAAATTTAGAATTCAACAGAGGAAGACTAAGGGTTTAATTAAGAGGGGGAAAATAGAATACGAGAGGAAGCTTGCAGGGAACATAAAAAATGACTGCAAAAGCTTCTATAAATATGTGAAGAGAAAAAGATTAGAGAAGACAAACGTCGGTCCCTTGCAGTCAGATTCAGGTGAATTTATAATGGGGAACAAAGAAATGGCAGACCAATTGAACAAATACTTTGGTTCTGTCTTCACGAAGGAAGACACAAATAACCTCCCGGAAATACTAGGGGACAGTGGGTCTAGTGAGGAGGAGGAACTGAAGGATATCCTTATTAGGCGGAAAATGGTGTTAGGGAAATTGATGGGATTGAAGGCCGATAAATCCCCAGGTCCTGATAGTCTGCATCCCAGAGTACTTAAGGAAGTGGCCCGAGAAATAGTGGATGCATTGGTGATCATTTTCCAACAGTCTATCAACTCTGGATCAGTTCCTATGAACTGGAGGGTAGCTAAGGTAACACCACTTTTAAAAAAAGGAGGGTGAGAGAAAACGGGTAATTATAGACCAGTTAGCCTGACATCAGTAGTGGGGAAAATGTTGGAATCAATCATTAAGGATGAAATAGCAGTGCATTTGGAAAGCAGTGACAGGATCGGACCAAGTCAGCATTGATTTGTGAAAGGGAAATCATGTTTGACGAATCTTCTGGAATTTTTTGAGGATGTAACTAGCAGAGTGGACAAGGGAGAACCAGTGGATGTGGTGTATTTGGACTTTCAAAAGACTTTTGACAAGGTCCCGCACAAGAGATTGGTGTGCAAAATCAAAGCGCATGGTATTGGGGGTAATGTACTGACGTGGATAGAGAACTGATTGACAGACAGGAAGCAGAGAGTCAGGATAAACGGGTCCTTTTCAGAATGGCAGGCAGTGACTAGTGGAGTGCCGCAGGGCTCAGTGCTGGGACCCCACCTCTTTACAATATACATTAACGATTTAGATGAAGGAATTGAGGGTAATATCTCCAAGTTTGCGGATGACACTGAACTGGGTGGCTGTGTGAGCTGTGAGGAGAAAGCTAACAGGCTGCAGGGTGACTTGGACAGGTTAGGTGAGTGGGCAAATGCATGGCAGATGCAGTATAATGTGAATGTGAGGTTATCCATTTTGGGGGCAAAAACACGAAGGCAGAATATTATCTGGATGGCGGCAGATTAGGAAAAGGGGAGGTGCAACGAGACCTGGGTGTCATGGTTCATCAGTCACTGAAAGTGGGCATGCAGGTACAGCAGGCGGTGAAGGCAGCAAATGGTATGTTGGCCTTCATTGCTAGAGGATTTGAGTATAGGAGCAGGAAGGTCTTACTGCAGTTGTACAGTTGTGAGGCCCCACCTGAAATATTGTGTTCAGTTTTGGTCTCCAAATCCGAGGAAAGACGTTCTTGCTATTGAGGGAGTGCAGCGAAGGTTCACCAGACTGATTCCAGGGATGGCTGGACTGTCAAATGAGGAGAGACAGGATCAACTGGGCCTTTATTCACTGGAGTTTAGAAGGATGAGAGGGGATCTCATAGAAACGTATAAGATTCTGACGGGACTGGACAGGTTGGATGCAGGAAGAGTGTTCCCGATGTTGGGGAAGTCCAGAACCAGGGGACATCGTCTTAGGATAAGGGGTAGGCCATTTAGGACTGAGATGAGGAGAAGCTTCTTCACTCAGAGAGTTGTTAACCTGTGGAATTCCCTGCCGCAGAGTTGTTGATGCCAGTTCATTGGATATATTCAAGAGGGAGTTAGATATGGCTCTTACGGTTAAGGGGATCAAGGGGTATGGAGAGAAAGCAGAAAAGGGGTACTGAGGGAATGATCAGCCATGATCTTATTGAATAGCGGTGCAGGCTAGAAGGGCCGAATGGCCTACTCCTGCACCTATTTTCTATGTTTCTATGCCGGAGGTGCCGCCTTTTGGATCAGACGTTACACACACGCACATTTCATCAAGGGTCATCAGCTCGACGGGGCTCCCACTCAACACCTTTGTGTTTCCCCTTCCTAATCTGTGCCACCTGTCACATCACACCATCACCCGTGTCAAGATCAATTTCTGAAGCAGTGACCAGGAATCGGCTAGGAGCTTCCTATTTTGTATGACTGGGTATTATACATCAGGCAGCTCATGTACCCAATGGGCCATAAAGGGCACTCTGTCCATACCATCTAGATTTTATTATAATGACTCGCAAAATTTAGTAAGGTATGAGGGGTTTTGGCAGAATAAATAGAATCAAAGAAGTTTACAGCATGGAAGGAGGCCATTTCGGCCCATCGCGTCCACGCCGGCCATCAAGAGGCTATCCAGCCTAATCCCACTTTCCAGTTCTAGGTCCGTAACCCTGCAGGTTATGGCACTTCAAGTGCATATCCAGGTACTTTTTAAAATGTGATGAGGGTTTCTGCCTCTATCACCCTTTCAGGCAATGAGTTCCAGACCCCCACAAACCTCTGCGTGAAGAAATTTCCCCGCAAATTCCCTCTAAATCTTCTACCAATTACTTTAAATTTATGCCCCCTGGTTGTTGACCCTTCTGCTAATGGAAATAGGCCCTTTCTAACTATTATAACTAGGCCCCTCATAATTTTATACACTTCAATCAGGTCTCCCCCTAAGCCTTTTTTGTTCCAAGGAAAACATACCCAAGATTCTCCACTCCTAGCAACATCCTCGTAAATCTCCTCTGTACCCTCTCCAGTGCAATCACATCCTTCCTGTAATGCAGTGACCAGAACTGCATGCAGTACTCCAGCTGTGGCCCAACCAGTATTTTATACAGTTCAAGCATAACTCCACCCTACTCATATATTCTACGCCTCGGTTAATAAAGGCAAGCATTCTGTGTGTCTTCTTAACCACTTTATCTAGATGGCCTGCTACCTTCAAGGAACTGTGGACATACAATCCCAGGTCTCTCTGTTCCTCTACACTTCTCAATGTCCTACTATTTAATGTGTATTCCCTTTTCTCGTTAACCCTCCCCAAATGCATTGTCCCACATTTATCCGGATTCAATTCCATTTGCCACTGTTCTGCCCACCTAACCAGTTAATTGATACCTTCCTGCAGTCCGCAGCTTTCTTCTTCATTACCAACCACACAGCCTATTTTTGTATCATCTGCAAACTTCTTAATCATACCCCCTATATTCAAGTCTAGATCATTGATGTATACCACAAAAAGCAAGGGACCTAGTACTGAGCCCTGTGGAACCCCACTGGAAACATCCTTCCAGCCACAAAAACACCCATCAACCATTACCTTTTGCTTCTTGCCTCTCAGCCAATTTTGCATCCAACTTGCCTCTCTGCCCTGGAGCCCATGGACTTTCGTGACCAGTCTGCCATGTGGAACCTTATCAAAAGCTTTGCTAAAATCCATATACGCTACATCATGCTCATCGACCACCCTGGTTACCTCCTCGAAAAATTCAATCAAGTTAGTCAGACTCGACCTTCCCTTAACAAATCCATGCTGACTGTCCCTGATTAATCAGTGTCTTTCTAAATGTAGATTTACCCTGTCCTTCAGGATTTTTCCCAATCATTTTCCCACTACTGAGGTTAGGCTGACTGGCCTGTAATTACTCAGTCTATCCCTTTCTCCCTTCTTAAACAAAGGTACCACATTAGCAGTCCTCCAGCACCACACCTGAAGCCAGAGAGGATTGGAAAATGATGGTCAAAGCCTCTGCTATTTCCTCTTTTGCTTCACTTAACAGCCTGAGATAGATTCCATGCGGGCCTGGGGACTTACCTACTTTCAAATCTGCTAAACCAGTGAATACCTCCTCTCTCACTATGTTTATTTCATCTAATATTTCACACTACTCCTCCTCGATAGCAGTGTCTGCATCGCCTCTCTCTTTTTGTGAAAACAGACGCAAAGTATTCATTAAAAACCATACCCACATCTTCCGCCTCTACACACAGATTACCCTCATGGTCTCCAATAGGCCATACCCTTTCTTTAGTTATCCTCTTGCTCTTAATATATTTATAAAACATCTTTGGGTTTTCCTTGATTTTACTTGTCAAGAATTTTCATGCTCTCTTTTTGCTTTCCTAATATCCCTTTTAATTTAATAGGTAGAAACTGTTTCCACTGGGAGGAGGGAGGGTCAGTAACCAGAGGACACAGATTTAAGATAATTGGCAAAAGAACCGGAGGGGAGATGAGCAGATTATTTATTTATTTATTATTTAAAGAGTGAGTTATGATAATCTGGAATGCACTGCCTGAAAGGGTGGCTGAAGCAGATTCAATAGTAACTTTCAAAAGGGAATTGAATAAATACTTGAAGGTGGAAAAGTTGCAGAGCTATGAGGAAAGAGCAGAGAGTGGGACTAATTTGTCAAAGAGCCGGCACAGGCACGATGGGCCGAATGGCCTCCTTCTGCACACTCTCATTTTTTGATTGAGAGAGGCTGAAGCGGCTTATTTTTTTTTATAAAGAGTGTGACAGATGTTTGCTACCCAGTGATGCTGTTGGGAAGAGGGTGACGACAGGAATGAGCTTCTTTGTGGTGTCTATCAACACTCACTGTTTAGGTTCATGGAATAAGTACAGCTACATTGGTGAGACACTGCTGGTGGAACTGCACCCAGCTTAGGTCACTACCTTTAGAACAGAGGAGAGGAGGCAGGGCGGAGGAAAAAATGTCATTCATTTGGTATTTTAAATAACCGGACAGGCTTTCCCTTCAGTTTACAAACCTGATGTAATGGCACCCTTAAAGTTACATCAAAAATACGCCAACATCATTCTGGGCCATTTCCTGCCTTAAGTTTTGGGGTGATGCCCCTTTAAAAAAAAATTCACTGACTCAAACAGTTTCTAAATAAAGGAGATAAGCATTCCACTCAATGGGCCCACTTAACAGATTAGCATATGAATAGGCAAAAGGGGGTCATTATTCTGCTTCTTGAGTGTCTGCCTCGAGTGAAAAACTACACAGGACTCGACGAAAACTGCTTTTTTGTTACGTGCCTAATGTCAGTTTTATGTTCCTGTTGAGGCACTGGAAGAGCACACAAGTAGCACACTAATTCGCTCTTACTTGCAGTGCAGCCACCAGTCCCAATGCACACCCATTGGAGGCCCAAAATGAGCACTACCTCTGGCTGCAGGCTTCAGGGCCCATTGAAATTCAGATCTCGACATCACTCATGTCATTTGCACAGTAATAAGTAGTTAGCACAATAATAGGACAATTCCATAGTGATTGGTCAATTGCACAAAGATATGCTGTTGAGATACATAATCATGCTGCTACCAACTGCAGTCCAGCATTGGTGGCACGGCAGTAAGGGAAGTAAGTGGCACTGCAGTTTCCAGGTCCGAGATCCATTTGTAAACGGTTTCCACGGGAACCTCTGGAGACAGAGTCACTCCTTATTGGGGTTTTCCCCACTCTGGTTGGACGTATTCCTGGAGGTTTCATCACGTGATGTCTGACCGCATGACGTCTGCGAATGTTACTCTATATATGTTATAAAAGCTTGGTCCCCTGTAGTTGATTACTTTTGCTTGTGGATTCATAACGGCAGCTGATATACAAGATCAGGCAAAGAAGGGAAACCGAGGGTGGAGAAAAGGGAAAACCAAAAGTGGGGGAAGGATTCGCAGGGAGCAAACCAGGCAGTGGGAGGAATTTTGATTCCACTAACTCACTGAAATTGCAGAGAGAACTTATAGCAGTACCGATAACAGTCAGACTGACAGAAAGTCTTTATGTAACTGGTAATAATAGGTGCATCGCCTTGATATCCTATCTGTAACTACAGGTTGAACCTCTCTTAGCCGGCACCCTCTGGAACTGGCCTGTGCCGGGTAAGGGATTTTGCCGGATGAGGGGAGGTCATGTTAAATTGGATGGTACCGGTACTGAGCAAGGGGATATTGGGGCTGGCTGGCTTGGGCTGGGATGCGGCAGAGAGATCGTGGAGGGGAGGGGGGTGGGGGGAAGGCCGTGGATCGCGGGGTCAGGCCAGCGATTGCGGGAGTTGGCAGTGAGGAAGGACTTCAATTTGTTCATGTTGGAGCGGCAGGAAATGGTGCCGGACGAGGGGTGGTGCCGGATAAGGGAGTCCCGGATAAGGGAACTTCAACCTGTAATAGTAATCCTGATATTCACCCTGTAACTACAGCCATAATAATGCCCCTGCACTGTACAAGGTGTGATCAAGCTCTCCAGTCAAAGCTACTTTTAACGAGCTTCATCTCTCTCCTGATCTCCTTGGACTCTGGTTTGGAATCAGGCTCTTCGTAAAGGTGACAACTCTCAACTGGGAGCCTCATTCAGAACCAATCTGTACTTGGGCTTCACATGTCAAAACCGGCTGTTACAGACCTACCAGAACCCAACCAAGAGATTGAACAAAAGGCAGCGGGCTCAGTGATTGCTGCTCTTCCGCAGGGCACATCGTTCTAAACTCATTTCTAAACCATTCCCTTGGTTTGGACTCAGAATGATAGAAATTACAGCAGTGGAGGGTTGACAACTCCACTCCCCTTATGTCAACGCAATCATTTCCGTATTCACAGGAGGAAAAGCCAAATAACACACTCAGTAGTTTCTATATTACTGTTCTGCAGTATATAAAAAAAAGAGATTGATTCCAGACACACAGCACAATTGTTTCAAGTGGAAGTATTTGTAAGACAATGGACTGCATAAAGTGTGTACCATGGAGGCACACAGGCTGCGTAGGAAGTTTAACCAATGCTCTCATTGATTGGCATATGTCTCAATCAAGCAGGTACAACAGATCTTGGTGTTCTGATTTAGGACTTATCCACCAATGAAGCAAGAAAATGCCTTTCTAAACTTGCAAGCATACAAATTCAAACAGAATAAAAGCAGGGAGTAGAAAATAAAAGCACAAGTCTGTAACAGAGTTGCCTGGGTTTTGGGACAAAATTGCCATGGTTTGAGGACCAAAAATGGCTGATGTGTGCTGTTTGGACACATGCATTAAGGGTTAATCTATGGCTCTTCATCTCCAAGATTATGACACTCTTGTGCCAAAGCTGGAGTGGAGGGTGAAGAACATACCTGTGGATCACTGCTGGTCTTTCTCAAGGCTATGTGCGAGGTCTCTGAATGGTGTGACAGACTCCCTGATGAGTGAAAGCCATTCACTGTAATACAAACACAAAGCAGCGGCATTATAAAAACACTGGTTTGATCTTCAATGCAGTCCAACAACTATCTTTCTGCAATTTTTTGGAACTAATGCACAACTTTCGAGACAATGATCACTTCCTGTCCTTGGTCTGAGATATTGCTTCCACCTAATAAAGCATTTCCTTTATTGCAATGTTCTGTTGTAGCATGGCAATGTAAACAGGGTGGTGCCCATGGGTCCAAAACCCAACACAAGGGATGGTTTCCTTGTCTCTGCAGAGAAGTCAATCTCTGATAGACTTGGACATTCTGTCAGAGATGGAGGAAACTGTATTCTGGCCAACATAGGCAACAATTAAAAGGAAATATCATTTGTTGAAAACTATAAATTTGTGCTTTGCTACAAAAGGTGTGGCCGAAAATCCCAGTTATGACTTCAGCCACCTTCCATCAGTCCAAACACAGTTTCAAACACACAAGCCTGCCAACAAATCCCCACAGGAAAGAACTAATCAATTGTGCACAGTACCAGTGAGTCATAATGACAACTCCAACGTTAACCCAGCACCACCCTTGCAGACTTTGAACTGGGGTGCCTTTATCCCCCATTTAAAATGATTATTTTAGGCTCTCTATTATTTAAGTCCTCTCTTGCCATGTAGTAATCCCAGCTGAGTGTGCGGGAAACTGAGCTGCCCAGACCCGACAACTTAGCTCAAGAATGAAATTAGAAGTTCAGTTCTTCTTAGAGAAGGGAATGGACAGACACCTAGCCTGACAGTTTTCCCTTCTGCCAGACTCTAACAGTTACTATGAGAAGATAGCCATAGAGCCAGGAGCCCAACTCCAGCATGGAGCAGGAGCCGGGCTGGCAGGCTCCAGCGTGGAGCGAGAGCCATGAGACGTAGGCCCAGAATTGGCCTTCAGCGGTGAAGCAAAGGTGTTTGCTGCTGGCCCCGAAGTAAGCTTCACACAAGAATCTCGTGATCTGTGTGTCGAGAAGTTCGGGATTTCAGACATTCAATTCAAATCAATGGAGGTTAGTGGGGATCGCGTAGCGCAAGCTAGTGATGTCAACAAGCTGTTTAAGCAGCCAATCAAAGCACACAATTTTTCACAGTCAGCTAGCAAGGAAATGAGTAAGCCCTTAATATTCTAACTTTTTAAAAATGCTAGAGAAAGCAAAACAAAAATTGTGGCTCTCATGGGGAAAATGTAAATCTGAAATAATAAAGATGAACGAAGTTTAAAAAAAATTTTAAATGTTTTTTTTAAAGTTTCTGAAAATGTTTAACTTGTATTAAAATGGACAAATTTCATATTGTCACAAAATTAAAATTAGTTTTCCAGGCTCTTCACCTTGATTAGCAGTTAATACACTGTTAAACCCACAGTTACACCTAATCTCTTTGGGTCTAACTTTTCGTGGGCAATTTAACAGCGTCATTACTGCAGAAGAGCCAAAGTTTTCATCAGTTTCCCTAATCTGGGAGATTACACAGATTGCCGGCTGTCGGGGGCACAGAGCAGCGTGTTTCAGAGCGGTGAATGACAGACCGCAACTTCAGGATTTCCGTATGCGCATGAGCCAAATCCCGAAGTTGCGGTCAGTTTCAAAGTGGAATGACGACAAAAGCTGCAAGTTCACCGTCATCCCGACCGCAAATTCCAGGGCCCATTTTAAAAGAAAAGCAGTAGATGAAGACAGAAACGACAAATGAAAAAGGTACTGTGCTCAATGTTATGGAAACAAAATGCCATGAGAAGCAAATCCTCAACACTTGCTGTAAATCTCCCCCGAAGGAATCTTGAATGAAGGTACATAAAGGGTACGAGGGAGAGAGTGAAAAGAAGTAAAATACCTGACATTTTGACTGAGTGATCTGCTATTTGTTGACCTGATGGAATGATTTGTTGCAGAATTGGGCAGGAGCTGGGCTCAAAGATTGGAGAGTTGGTTGGGGAAGCACGAGTTAAATCTCTTCCATGGGATTTCAAATTGAAAAACAGAGAACTCAAATTCATCCAGAAACCAAAAGTCTCTGTAATAAACATCTCAATTTAGCAGGTAGCAATCCCAATTTTATATAATATATTAGCACCAACCGGAGGAATCTGAAGATCAGAAACAACTAGCAGACTTCAACTGTAAATAAAAGGTCACGTTTGAAATGGAGCCAGAAAGGTCTCCACAATAAACTGAAGAAGCAGAGCAATAAAACGGAACAGACTGTAGCTGTGGGTTGCTGGGAATCTGCAGCCTGGCCTCGTTTCTCAGGCAGCACGTGATACAGTGACAGAGACAATGAGCTCTCTATAGTGGCTACTCAACTGACCTGCAGTCATGGCCAGGATAGTGAGATACAACAAGCTGCATTTGGGAAAATTCTTAGTTATTTCAACATAAGTTTTAACATAAGTTTTAACATAAGTTTTAACATTTTGTAAAAAAAAAACACTGAAATATAGTACCGACAGATATCAAAAAGAAAAAGTCTTGCATTTATATAGTGCCTTTCATGACCTCAGGAGATCACAAAGCACGTTACAGCCAATGAAGTACTTTTTGAAGTGTAGTCACTGTTGTAACGTAGGAAAGGCGGTAGCCAATTTGCGCACAGCAAACTCCCACAGCAATGTGATAATGACCAGATCATCCGTTTGTGATGTTGATTGAGAGATAAATATTGGCCAGGACACCATGTGAACTCCCCTGCTCTTCGTCGAAATAATGCCATGGGATCTTTTACGTCCACCCGAGAGGTCAGTCAGGGCTTCAGTTTAATGTCTCATTCGAAAGACGGCATGTCTGACAGTCCAGCACTCCCTCAGCACTGCACTGAAGTGTCAGCCTAGATTTTGTGCTCAAGTCTCTGGAGTGGGTCTTGAACCCACAACCTTCTGACTCAGAGGAGAGTGTGCTACCAACTAGTGCTCTGATCTCCACTTGTCAGGGCTGACTCAAGAGATGGGCTGACACATTTGATAGACCAATTCGGGAAAAAAAACAATTTAAAACTTGAATCGTGATCATATATGGGAAAACTAATGGTGTTTTATCACCTTCAGAAAGATATATCTGTACGTTGGATGTTATTCAAAGCTGACAGTGGGCAATGTCACTTCTCCCCTTCAAACCAGAGTTATCCCCAATCTAGCAAATGCGCTCAGATCTGTTAAATCTCCAATGTTGTGATCAGGCAGTTTCTCTGCCCAAAGTGGTAGTGCTTCGGGCCAGTTCCACTGTATATAGATTGCCCCAGCTGAAGTCAGCTAACTCAACAACAATCCAATCTGTATGAATTAGTACTGTGTCATGCAGTGGGTTTATGGCTTGGGGCCATCTCTGTGCAGCATGTCTATGCAGCATGGGGATGTTCTTTAAAGACTTTCAATCCTTGAACTGCAGGAGGATTCTGGGAATTTCAGCCTGGATCAAACTGACAAGATGGTATTAAAGTTATTTGGAGTCAGGAGTAGCTGTATTAGTGCAATATTAACTCTGCAGTACCAAGTACTTCAATTCTGCCACCTTATTCAAATAATAATCCTATGGTTTACAAACAACACATTCTTTCCAAAGGCCAGTTATCAGAAAATCAAATATCATAACTATAAAGAATGGCATTGTCACAGATATGTCACCTTCTGACAGGAATACTGGTGGCAGGATGAGTTATGGCACCGTCCGGCCACTTGTGCTCAGGTAAGATGGTGCCATAAAGGTGAAGGTAGTTGGGTTCACGTCGCCCGTTGTGCAGGTCCAAACTCAAGTTTTCACAGACAAGATTCTTTGGCCGAGATGAGGTGGGAGTTTTCCCTTGCCTTCCTCATGATTTCTATCTTCACATTACCTTCCCCTGGGTGGCCTTCAACCATGACTAGAGTGTTCCACCTACCCACACCAATCAGATGTGACACAGTGTTCAGAGCCAGTGCTCTGATCCCCAGGGCTGACACAGGGATGGGAATACCACCACTGAACCAGTGGTCACTCCGTCTGGTTGCAAGTTCCTCACTGGATGTCAACCCAGTATTGAGAGTCCATATTCTAGTTTCCACTCACCGGGGATGCCTGGAGTGGAACTCGAAAACTTCATCACCTGACTCAGAGGTGGCAAAGCTGGCACCATGCCAAAGATCCCCTCCCATTAGATACAGTGTAATATTTTTTAATTTTAACCAGTCCTGGTGTTATCGGAGATAGTCTCCTGTCACATACAGTGACAGACATGTTAGTTTAAATTGGCTTTCAGACCCATGGAGAGCACCTTCACAAAACAGCCTGATTCATTCTGATTGGCTGAAAATTGGTTCCAAAGACGTGTTTATCAACCAATTGGTTACCAACAATTTGTATTTATATAGCGCCTTTAACGTAGTGAAATGTCCCAAGATGCTTCATATTGTGAGACGAAAAAATCTGACACCGAGCCGCATAAGGAGAAATTAGGTGTCAACGGAGTAGGTTTCAAGGAGCGTCTTGAAGGAGAAAAGAGAGGTAGAGGGGTTTAGGGAGGGAGTTCCAGAGTTTGGGGCCTAGGCACGGCCGCCAATGGTTGAGCAGTTATAATCAGGGATGCTCGAGAGGGCAGAATTAGAGGAGCGCAAACATCTCGGGGTGTGTGTGTGGGGGGGGGGGGGGGGGGGAGAAACTGAAGGAGATGAGAGAGATAGGGAGGGGTGAGGCCATGGAGGGATTTGAAAACAAGGATGAGAATTTCGAAATTGAGGCATTGCTTAACTGAAAAGCCAATGGATGTCAGCGAGCACAGAGGTGATGGGTGAGCGGGACTTGGTGCGAGTTAGAACATGGGCAGACGAGTTTTGGATAACCTCTAATTTACATCGGGTAGAGTGTGGGAGGCTATCCAGGAGTGCTTTGGAAGAGTCAAGTCTAGAGGTAACAAAGGCACAGTTGAGGGATTCATCAGCGAATGAGCTGAGGCAAGAGCAGAGACAGGCGATGTTACTGAGGTGGAAATAGGCAGTCTTAGTTATGCTGCGTTGATATGTGGTCGAAAGCTCATTTCAGGGTCAAATATGACACCAAGGTTGCGAACAGTGTGGTTCAGCCTCAGACAGAAGTCGGGGAGAGGGTTGGACTCAGTGGTTAGGGAACGGAGTTTGTGACGGGAACTGAAAACAATGGCTTTGGTCTTTCCAATATTTAATTGGAGAAAATTTCTGCTTATCCAGATCTGGTTGTTGGACAAGCAGTCTGACAACTTAGAGACCGTGGCGAGGTCGAGAGAAGTGGTAGTGAGGTAGAAGCTGGGTGTCATCAGCGTATATGTGGAAACTGATGCCGTGTTTTCAGATGATTTCACCAAGGGGCAATAGATAGATGGGAAATAGGAGGGGGCCAAGGATAGATCCTTGGGGGACACCAGAAGTAACGGTGTGGGGGCGAGAAGAGAAGCCGTTGCAGGTGATTCGCTGGCTACCATTAGATAGATAAGAATGGAACCAGGCGAGTGCAGTTCCACCCAGCTGGACGACGGTGAAGAGGCGTTGGAGAAGGATAGGGTGGTCAACCATGTCAAAGGCTGCAGACGGGTCAAGAAGGACGAGGAGGGATGGTTTGCCTTTGTCACAGTCACGAAGGATGTAATTTGTGACTTTGATGAGAGCCGTTTTGGTGCTGTGGCAGGCGGAGGAACCGGATTGGAGGGATTCAAATATGGAATTGCAAATGTCAATCTTTGTATACTCATATTATAAATAGTTAAGAAATTGGGTCAGACAACAGGGGGTTAGGAATGCATGACCATACTTCAACTAGGCAACCAAAATTGAGAATTTGCTTTTATTTCTCTCCCCAAAGAATTACAAGATTGTTCGATTAACCTCCTGTCTCGAGTATCTGTAGGCTTGTTTGTATTTCCCCTCGTCCTTTTTCTCATTCGATTAAAAAAGCTTATCTTTTTTTCCTGTCTTGAAGAAAGACCTTGCCTGAAAGATCATTTTTTCTCTCCATAGAGGCCACTAACCTGATGTGTCTCTTCAGTAATTTCTGTTTTTAAAGAGTGCTCTGTGTCTCTTTTACAAAAAGTGTGAAAATGTTAAGTAAAAGAAAATTCAAGGTCATTTCTGAAGTGTGCTTTAACAGTCAATAGTTATTCAAAGCCGAATTACCTGTAGGCAAGGAATTCATCTGTGATATTGGACTCTTTGGGGTCCCTGGAGCACTCGTTGGCCTTTCCCAGGTTGTTTCTATAATAAAAGAAAAAAAGATCAGTAGACAAAAAGAGAAGGGTGTGAAGTGTAAATTAGTTCATACACTACTGGCACAAGGGAATCAGCACAAGGGAATCAGAGATTATGGAAAATACTGAAAAATGTTGCACTTTGATCTACATGGAAGTCAGATATTTTAAAGTGTTGCCTCACTCTTTCTCTAACTAAGCCTTCAATGGTTTCTGAAGATAAGACAAGTCTGCAATAAGTTAATCTTTGTCTAAAGAACATTTCTATCAATCAAGGACCTTGAAAACCTTCACGGCCTTTTTCTCTTCGTCAGCATTCTTCCTTCCCTCCCTCCCTCCCAAAGGCACTTGGGTATGGTTCCATAGCAATGATAATCTGGCAGTGCCTTGCCAACGCTACCATCTTTTCATGCATGAACCGAGCAGCCTATCCAACTCTGAAGGCGATCACACTCATGACCTTCCTGATTTTCACAGACGCACGACAATCAGGAATGTTGATTTTCCCTTCCCTCGCCTGGCGATAGTATTGATTATATTGCCCTCGCTTCTATCCTCGCTGAGGTTAGCTATTTCACAGACCAGAGACTGGACCTTTCATGTTCAGGGTTTGCCTGGCTACGCATCACATTCCACTGCTCTGTATACACAATGTTTACACTGCCCACTGGCCTTGCTACAGACATTCAATTTGTATTTGCTCTGCAGATGCTCCCCTTGTACTGCAATACTACAGTGAGGCTGCTTGTCTAGATTAGTGTGAATTCAAAACTTGCACATTACCTGTGAGTTTTCACAAAATTCTGTCTTATTTTTCCAAACTAGCTTAATGGAAATAAATATTCTGGCATGTTTCAACACTGAGCAAAGTAAACAGGAGAGAAATGCTGCAATGTATTGCTATTCTTTATTCTAGGGTAAAATCCGTATAAACAGGTTTTGGATCCAAGGCTTACACTGTTAGTTTTAATGCCGATTACATTCGTTAATGTGTGAAATTTATGTCAGTATGTATTAGAATGGGCTGAAATGTATTCATCTCTTGCCCTTTCAACCATGCTACATATATTTAGTGTCATGGTATCCCCAGTAGCAAAATTGTGACATATTAACACTAATTGAGTTAATGAAACCAAATGTTTAAAAATAGATGTTCGCAATGCAAAGATTAGTACTTGTTTATTCGTTTTGCAAAGTTCTGAAATAACTAGGATTAAAATGGGAGCCGTCTTTCCTTACCCAATTTCCAAATGGAGACCGAGAAACCAATTACCTGGGGAAATTTTTAACCTAACTTGCCAGGTGGGAAACCCATGAGATGGGGTGGATCGTTGGTTTTACACCCCGCCTAACATTACTCTCCATCGCTTTCAGTAGAGAGTAAAATCAAGGCAGCTGTAAATTCAGCACTGCTTGACAAATCTTCTGGAATTTTTTGAGGATGTTTCCAGTAGAGTGGACAAGGGAGAACCAGTTGATGTGGTGTATTTGGACTTTCAGAAGGCTTTCAACAAGGTCCCACACAAAAGAGATTAATGTGCAAAGTTAAAGCACGTGGGATTGGGGGTAGTGTGCTGACGTGGATTGAGAACTGGTTGTCAGACAGGAAGCAAAGAGTAGGAGTAAATGGGTACTTTTCAGAATGGCAGGCAGTGACTAGTGTTGGGGCCCCAGCTGTTTATATTGTACATTAATGATTTAGACGAGGGGATTAAATGTAGTATCTCCACATTTGCGGATGACACTAAGTTGGGTGGCAGTTTCAGCTGCAAAGAGGATGCTATGAGGCTGCAGAGTGACTTGGATAGGTTAGGTGAGTGGGCAAATGCATGGCAGATGAAGTATAATGTGGATAAATGTGAGGTTATCCACTTTGGTGGTAAAAACAGAGAGACAGACTATTATCTGAATGGTGACAGATTAGGAAAAGGGGAGGTGCAACGAGACCTGGGTGTCATGGTACATCAGTCATTGAAGGTTGGCATGCAGGTACGGCAGGCGGTTAAGAAAGCAAATGGCATGTTGGCCTTCATAGCGAGGGGATTTGAGTACAGGGGCAGGAAGGTGTTACTACAGTTGTACGGGGCCTTGGTGAGGCCACACCTGGAGTATTGTGTACAGTTTTGGTCTCCTAACTTGAGGAAGGACATTCTTGCTATTGAGGGAGTGCAGCGAAGGTTCACCAGACTGATTCTCGGGATGGCGGGACTGACATATCAAGAAAGACTGGATCAACTGGGCTTGTATTCACTGGAGTTCAGAAGAATGAGAGGGGACCTCAGAAACGTTTAAAATTCTGATGGGTTTAGACAGGTTAGATGCAGGAAGAATGTTCCCAATGTTGGGGAAGTCCAGAACCAGGGGTCACAGTCCAAGGATAAGGGGTAAGCCATTTAGGACCGAGATGAGGAGAAACTTCTTCACCCAGAGAGTGGTGAACCTCTGGAATTCTCTACCACAGAAAGTTGTTGAGGCCAATTCACTAAATATATTCAAAAAGGAGTTAGATGTAGTCCTTACTACTAGGGGGATCAAGGGGTACGGCAAGAAAGCAGGAATGGGGTACTGAAGTTGCATGTTCAGCCATGAACTCATTGAATGACGGTGCAGGCTCGAAGGGCCGAATGGCCTACTCCTGCACCTATTTTCTATGTTTCTATGCACCCGATCTCATCAGCTTCCCGACAGCTGGGTTAGGTTCAAATTTCCTCTAATCGGCAGCGGAAACCAGGCCAGGTAGTTCAACCTGGGAATAATTCAGGATTCAGGGGCTTTATTGTAAATGCTTATTAAGTTACACACGGCCAAAGCATCTGCAGCTATGCAAGACCAGAATGACTTGGAAATACCTGCTCATTAGCATCCCCTGCAATGGTACATAGTATTATGTTGTTAATCAGGAATGATCAAACAAACTGAGTTCAGAGCCCTTTGGTTTATTTACTGAAGTACAGGAGAATTTTCTCCAGTCTTGAGTTCTGGCTAGTGAGCCAAGCTTCATGGACTGGAAAACTAGTAGCATTCATGCAGGTCTACAAAAGATCATTGCATCCAAAAATCATCGCACTCATTAAACTGTGTTTCAAAAAGGATGTTATAATCCCTTGTGGATTGATGCATTTTACTGTTAAGGATTGTGCTCGGAGTATCAAGTACGGTTTCTCTATATACAATTCAACCTGCAAACGTCGTCGCGTTTTGTGGCCGCCGCCTCGCTGAATTACTTCAAAGCGAGAGAGCTGGACCTGTTTCTGGCTGGGGCGGACATCACCTCTTACAAAAAGTAGGTATTTCAGGGAATTCAGGGCCAGAGTGATCACCTGGACTAGTTTCGATTGAACAGATGGGTCAGAGAGGAATTCCCAGAGTGTTTCCCCCCAAATTGGCCTGGATTTTTATCTGGTTTTTTTTTGCCTCGATCAAGAACACATGGACAGCCAATATGTTTTTGATACACAAGTGTATGGACAATGTTGCTTCTAAGCTACACGGACACACAGCGTTCCAGGGAACCCAGCGCAGCCGGCATTCCAATGTGAAATCGTGCACACGCGGTGTTTTGACTGGCCCCGCGCATCCCCATAATGGGGCCGTGCAAGGACAAAAAAAACTAATTACAGGGAACACTGGTGCGGGACAGGTTGGACGGACCAGAGAGTTTTTAACCTGTCTGTCATTCTTTGTATGTTTGTAATTGTATTAGTTTTAGCCTATTCACACTGATCTGATGGTGTGGTGTTTTCCACTGGCCAATGTAACACTGAGGTAAATTTTTAATTATGGGCACACTACCTCACACAAAACAGGAAATAAGGGAATGGGCTTTGCTTATGGATATTTCTTCCACTGTGAACACAAGACAAAGGGGCCGAAATTGCCCCCGCCCCCTCCATAAGCTCCATTACCACGGCAATGGAGCGGAGAGGGCTAACCGACCGGGGGCAGACGGATTGGCCGACCCATGTGAAATTGCCCCCGGCCTGGGAGTGGTGGGAACGGGTTTCTGCTCCATCCATATTGCCGCTGCGCCAGGCAAGCGCCGGCCCCTTACCGACCGGCAGTGACCCCCTTTCTGACCTCCGCGTGGAATTGCACCGCGGGAGCAGCGCTGCTGGTCGGTGCCACTGACAGCCTTCCCCCAGCGGGGAAGCCCTCTGTCGCTGGGCAGCGTGTTCACCCTTAAAAGGG